>NC_092708.1:341584698-341858029 GCF_047496885.1 Scyliorhinus torazame | reverse complement strand
AGATGGGGGCAGATGGTCAGGGCAGACGGGCTAGACACGGGCGGGTGGCTGTCCACTGTTACCGGCTGGGCCAGCGGGCACGGGACAGGCTGATAGCCGCCCGCTTCACTGACTAGATGGACGCGGGAATCGGGTAGGATGGCCACAGACCGCACACCATGGCAACAGCCGACGACCCACACCTCCCACCCATCCACCCACCCAGCACCCTCACCCCCCTCCCCAACCCCACCCACCCCACCCGCATGCACACCACTCTCCCATTGCCGATCCACCTGCGGCACAACGGCCGGGCTCACACAGTTGCCGGTGGACGCGTGGTCTATTGCAGGCCATGGAGGATAATGACAACCCGCCCTGCGATGAGCTCCTGGCTCCACATTGTTGGACTATGTCTGACCCATGGCCACCGTACCACCATCCGCCCGGACCATCCCTGCATGCGGCTGTGACACTGCAGCGCACGGTCCTGTCCTCTGCCCGGGGGGATGTTGCTGGCGGCCCAGGGGGAAGGGGGCAGACTCACCTGGGGCTGAGGTAAGACCACCCCTCACACACACACTTGCGCTCAACGTACATGACACCCCCGCACGCTTTGGACAGAGCACAAAGGCAGCTTCTGTAGGTGTAACATTGACTTTAATAATGAAAGGAGTTTATGCACGTGCCCTAGCCCCTAAAACTCATCTGTGCCCTGCACCCATGCCAACTTGCTCAGTGTCTAATTGTTTGGCCTTACGGACCCTATGACTACGTCTACGTGGTTCCCCAGACGGTACAGCAGAACTGGAGGTGGACTCCTGTGATTCCTGCCCTCTGACACGGGATCCCTTTGGCGGCCGTTTCCTGGGGCGTCCTGGCCTAGATGGGCCAGGCTGCGGCCCGGGCGACTGGGATGGCGAGCTGCCAGCTTGTCCTGCCCGTTGCCCACCCAATGCACCTGGGACGGAATGGGGGGGGGGGGGGGGGGGGGGAGTCCAAGGTGTCGTGGTGTTCCGGGACCTCCCCTACAGGGGGACCCGGGACGGACCACAGCACCTCCTCCTCCCTCGGGGTGCCCGATGGCCCCCAGGCCTCTACATGGGTGGGGGATGCGGACGGACTGGCCTTCCGATGCCCCCCCGACATCTGCCGCTGCCAGTCCTGGAGGCCCGTGCTGGTATCGACAGGGGTCTGCAGGTTTGCAGCCATGGAGCTCAGGGGATTGGCAAACCCTGTCTGTGACTGCGATGCCGGCTCGCACATGGGCAATGGCGCCGATGCCCTCAGCGATGGCCTGCTGAGACTGGGCCATGGCCTGCTGAGACTGGGCCATGGCCTGCTGAGACTGGGCCATGGCCTGCAGAGACTGGGCTATGGACTGCAGAGACTGGGCCATGGCCTGCTGAGACTGGGCCATGGCGTTGAGCGCCTCTGCCATCTGCCGCTGGCACTGGCTCATGGCCTCCTGTGAGAGGGCAGCCATGGCCTGGGCCACAGACGCCGCCTGCACGGAAAGCCCCAGGCCTCGCAAACCGTTCCCCATGTCTGACACCGTCGCACCCATTGCCTCCACTGCGGACGCCACCCGTGCGGTGTCAGCCTGGGTGGCACGCATGACCGGCACCACTGCCAGCTCCTGGACGCGGGTGGACTCCTCCACCTGCGACTGCAGCCACCTCAAGCCGGCCGTCACCCTCTTCGCTCGTCTCTGGTTCGGTGGTTGCATCGGACGTATGGGTGGGTGTGGTAACTCCAGGAACCCGGGATCCATCTGGGCGGCAGATGTTCGCTTGGGCTGGGCTGGCCTCCGACCGCCCGGCCCCTCTGCTGCTCCTACCTCCACCTGCTGTACCGGGACGGCTGTGTTGTGCGCACCAGTGAGTGTACCAGACGCCTCATCACTAAAGTGCCCAACCGTGGTGAGTGTTTCTGCGATGGTGGAGGGTGTTGGTGACAGCAGTGGCGTTGTGTCATGCGCATCGTCCCACTCTGAGTCCATGGAACTTTGGGGTGGCGGTTCGTCTCCGCCCATCCAATCTGTGTCACTGTCCGGTATTTCAGTTTCCTGGGTAGTGGTGTCCTGGGTAGGGGTGTCCTGGGTAGTGGTGTTCTGGGTAGTGGTTTCGTGGCCCGGCTGTGATGGGGGCCTGTGGCTGCCCCTCTCGTCGCTGGGTGGCACACACCTGTGTCGTCGCACCCGCACGAGACGGGGGCGTCGTCTCCCTGTTGCTCCAGGTCTCTCCATCTCCAGTGGTCTCCGAGGGGCATCCTGCGGGCGTCGTATGATAGAGGGTCCGGGTCTCTCCGTCCCCCTTGGTCTCCGAGGGGCATCCTGCAGGCGTCGCATGCCAGAGAGTCCGGGTCTCTCCGTCCCCCGTGGTCTCCGAGGGGCATCCTGCAGGCGGTCTGCATCTGCGGGGATGGGTGCCTCGACGTTTGCTCCTGCGATACACAATGAAGCATGCATGGTTAGATTCGCAGGCAGTGATCAGGTGATATGGGGGAGGGGGATATAGGGGAGGGGGGGTATGGGGGAGGGGGATATGGGGGAGGGGGGATATGGGGACAGGCTGTCGGTGGCTCACTTGCTGGTGGGCCCCCGACCTCTGCATCAGCAACATCCCGGTCGTCAGGTCCGCCAGCCAGTTCCAGGGCCCTTTCCTCATGTTCGGTCAGTGGCCTCTCATCAGCGGGGCCTCCTCCAGTCCTCACATGCTCCCTGGTGTTGTGTGCACGTTACTCCTGTGGGGGGGGGGGGGGGGGGGGGGTGGCAGGGGTAAAAGTCAACAGTGTTAGACAGGTATATGAATGCACGCCATCGGTTGCGCGTGTATTGCAGAGGTTAAGGTTCGGGCTGGATTCACTTGGGGAAATGGGGGAAGGCGGATATGGGGGAGGGGGGGATATGGGGGAGGGGGGATATGGGGGAGGGGGGATATGGGGGAGGGGGGATATGGGGAGGGGGATATGGGGGCTATGGGGGAGGAGGGATATGGGGGAGGGGGGATATGGGGATGGGGGATATGGATATCGGGCAGGGGGGGAGGGAGGCTCACCCTGGCTGCTCTGACGAGGTTGTTCTTCTTCTTGTGACACTGGGTGCCTGTCCGTGGTGTCAGGGCCACAGCGGTTACGGCCTCTGCCACCTCCCTCCACAGATGCCGGCTATGGCGTGGGGCAACTCTGCGGCCGTGCCCGGGATACAGGGCCTCCCTCCTCTGCTCCACTGCGTCCAGGAGCGCCTCAATGTCACGAGACTGGAACCTCGGGGCTGAGCGGCGGGCGGCCATCCGGTCAGGTGTTCTGGTCGGGTGGGGGGAGCAGCGCGTCCTTAATGAGCCGCACGGCGTGAACCACGTGAGCCAGCGCAGATAGCGTCACGTCGCTGCTAGCCCATTCCGGGCCGGAGACTTTGCGACGTTTTTGGCGACGTGATGCAGGTGGAATTTGCTCCGTTTTTGCCGCCGGTCGGTGGACTTTGCGCCGATAACGGAGAATTTCGCCCCTGGTTCTAGGCCTTTAATGTGGCCACTACCGCCGGGTTCCCAGAGTATGCGGGGGAGGCAGAGAACGAGGCGGTGGCTTGCGCCCGCAGAGATGTCCCCGTACAGGAGGCCTCCTCCATTTGCCACCAGCTCTCTCAGCCATCCCCTCACCCTCTCTGCATTTGCCGCCCAGTTATAGAATAGGAGGTTTGGCCCACTTGTCACCCTCCCTTCAGGATGGCTTTTCATACCCTGGGAATCGTCGCCCCACCCACGGGCCATGATAAGCTGATCAATCCTGGCAAAGCAGGATTTGAGAATGAAGATTGAGAGAGTTCTGAACATGGAGAAACCTGGGTAGTATCTTCATTTTAATCATCTGCACCCTACCTGCTAGTCAAAGAGGGAATGAGTCCCATCTTTGCAGGTCCCCCTTCACCTCCTCCACCAGGCTGGACAGTTTCAACCAGTGGATACTCATCCAGTTGTGCGCTTTGGCAGGGCCACGCCTCCCACATAACCTCACTGCAGGATGGCTTTTCATACCCTAGGAATCTTTCTCTACCCACCCACCCCTCCCACCCCCAGACAAAGGCCATAATAAGTTGCTTAACCCTGGCGAAGAAGGATTTGGGGCTGAAGATTGGGAAAGTTCTGAACATGAAGAGGAATCTGGGTAGTACGTTCATTTTATTCATCTACACCCTACCCGCTAGTCAAAGGGGGAATGAGTTCAATCTTTGCAGACCCTCTTCACCTCCTCCACCCGGTTCGACAGGTTCTACTTGTGGAGACTTGTCCAATTGTGTGCTATCTGTATCCCCAGGTACCTGAACCTGGTTTGGGTAGCACGGTAGCATTGTGGATAGCACAATTGCTTCACAGCTCCAGGGTCCCAGGTTCGATTCCAGCTTGGGTCACTGTCTGTGCGGAGTCTGCACATCCTCCCCGTGTGCGCGTGGGTTTCCTCCGGGTGCTCCGGTTTCCTCCCACAGTCCAAAGATGAGCAGGTTAGGTGGATTGGCCTGATAAATTGCCCTTAGTGTCCAAAATTGCCCTTAGTGTTGGGTGGGGTTACTGGGTTATGGGGATAGGGCGGAGGTGTTGACCTTTGGTAGGGTGCTCTTTCCAAGAGCCGGTGCAGACTCGATGGGCCGAATGGCCTCCTTCTGCACTGTAAATTCTATGATAATCTATGATAATCTATGAATCATTGAATATCTGCTGCACGTACAGGGCCACTGCTGCCCGAGAAATGTTTGTAGAAGTCCACTGGAAACCAGTCTGGTCCTGACGCCTTCTCCGACTGCATGGAATAAATACATTCCATGATCTCATTGAGGTGCTTCCAGCCCTCTTTCTTGTCTTCTCCAACCACTGGTCTATCCAGTCCTTCGAGGAACTGTTTCATCCCAGAGTCCCCCTAGAGGTGTAAAGACCTCGACAAAAGTTTGCAACGGCCTCGTTGACCTTGTTCAGGGCCGCAGCGATGCTACCGTCCCTATCCCTGACCGTTACTATTTATTTTGTGACAGCCAGTTTCCTGGCTGGTCTTATCTACATGCTCGTAAAAGCCCCCCTGACTGGTGGAGCTGGTGGACTGCTTTCCCCAAGGAGAGCAGATCAAATTCCATCTGCAGCGTTTTACTTTCTGCCAGCAATTCCATAGGTCGGAACCATGAGGCATCACCGATTCCACCCCCCCCACACACCACCAAAATCTGCTCCATGAAGGCGTTAAGCTCTGATGCCATTCCTGATATGGCTCTCGTGCTAGGATTAGATTTGTCCATTGTCGGGTCCTGGATGCAATTAAAGTCTTCCCCACGGGAGCGGCATGGTGGTTCAGTGGTTAGCACTTCTGCCTCATGGTGCCAAGGACCCAGATTCGATCCTGGCCCCGGGTCACTGTCCATATGGAGTTTGCATATTCTTCCCGTGTCTGCGTGGGTCTCACCCCCACAACCCAAAGATGTGGAGAGTAGGTGAACTGGCCATGCTAAATTGCTCGTTAATTGGAAAAAAAGAATTTGGTACTCTAAGTTTATTTAAAAAGTCTTCCCCCATGATGAGTCGGTGGGTGTCCAAGTTAAGGATTCCTGCCATTGTTTTCGTGACGAACTCTGCGTCGTCCCAGTTCAGGGGGTGTATATTTATCACAACTACTGGGGCCCCTTCCAGGGATCCAATGACTATTACAAATAGTGCTTGTCGCTGTGAACGCTACTATCCTGTTAATTAGTATGGCAATCTTCTTGCCCTTGCGTTAGAGCACACTTGAAATGTTTGTCCCACCCAGCCTATTCTTACCCGCAGTCAGTCCCTCTCAGGTGCGTCTCTTGCAGGAAGGCTATGTCCACCCTCAAGCTTTTGAGATGGGCGAGGACTCTGGATCCTTTCACCGGTCCGTTGAGGCCTCTCACCTTCCACATAGCTATCCTGAGGGGTGCTCTGCCCCCACCCCTCCCTCCCTCCTGTGGGGTTAGCCATTCTCATCCCCCTTGGTCTTTGGCCACTTAAGATGGCCGCTGTCTTCTTCCTCCTCTTTTCTGCCGGTCTCCACGTGCAGCATGTTGTAACCAGCATTCTACCCTCCCCCGCCTCTCCTGTTTTTAATCCCATCTGATCCCCGCCCCCCACGGCCCCAAGTGTGGTTGCCCTTGTCCTTTCCGAATAATTAAAGTTTGCACTTAGATCATTGTTTATCACTGTTGTTTCCCATGTTCATTTTTAGAACAAACGTGTTGGCCTCCTCCGGGGAGTCGAAGTAGTACTCCTTGCCTTGATATTGACCCAAAGTTTGGCAGGATAAACCGCACCTTACTCTTAAACAGTGTGACCTTGGTGCCGTTAAATTCTGCCAGGTGTCTGGCCAGGTGTGCTCCAATGTCCTCATACAAGTAAGTGGAATGTCCTTCCCACTTACACGCCTTTTGTGTTTTTTTCCCACCACTATGTCCTGACAACTGTGGAGCCTCACCATCATTGCCTGCGGTGGTTCCCCAGCCCTGGGCTGCTACTGGAGCGATCAGTGGGCGTGATCTACCTGTGGTAGTCACCACTGTTGTATATATCACATACGAGATGTAATACGGTAAGGCTCCTGTACTACAGGTACGGGGGTAGATCTCTGCCTGCTGGCTCCGCCCAGTAGGCAGAGTATAAATGGTGTGTGATCTCCGAGCTGCAGCCATTTCGGCAGCAGCTGCGGGAGGCTACACATCTCTGCTTAATAAAGCCTCAATTACTCACTACTCTCGACCCGTCGTAATTGATAGTGCATCAATTTATTAGGCAGAGATTTTACAACGTTGGACCTCCGTATCAAGCCGGATCGCCTGCAGCTGCACCCTCAAGCAGACAACGCCAAGTCGCACATTGGCTAGCTTGCTTTGAAGCCTACATCGGATCTGCGACAGAACCACTCTCAGAGGAACAGAAGCTCCAGATCCTGTATACGCGGTTGAGCTCCAATATCTTTCCTCTCATCCGGGACGCGCCTACCTATGCTGAGGCCATGGCGCTACTGAAAGAGAACTACACTCAGCAGACCAACAAGCTCTACGCCAGGCACCTCCTGTCCACGCTTCATCAAGTCCCCGGTGAGTCTGTGGAAGATTTCTGGCGTGCCCTGCACGCCCTGGCGAGGGACTGCGATTGCCAGACCGTTTCGGCCATTGAACATTCTGAACTCCTAATTAGGGACGCTTTCGTTACGGGCATAGGGTCGGCGTACATCCGCCAGCGCCTCTTAGAAGGGGCTACCCTTGACCTCACGCCGACCAAGAAACTTACGATCTCACTAACGGTCGCCTCCTGTAATGTACAAGCGTACGCCCCCGACCGCACGGCACCCCCCTCCTGGACATCGTGGACCCCACCAGCGACCCCCCCCCAGCCAACCCCAAGCCTGCGCCACGCGGCAGCCAGCCAACCCCGGGGGACCCAAATGCTACCTCTGCGGACAGACAAAGCACCCCCGGCAGCGCTGCCCGGCGCGGAGCACACTCTGCAAGGCCTGCGGGAAGAAAGGACATTTCACTGCTGTGTGCCAGGCCCGCTCGATCGCCGCTGTAACCAAGCCCATTGTTCCTGCAGCCCCCCGTGCGACCCGTGGGAGCTGCCATCTTGCTTGCCTCAGGACACGTGCGGCCCGTGGGCGCTGCCATCTTTAACGCCGCCCGCCACTTGCGCCCCGCCATCTTTCCCACCTCAGGACCCCTGCCCGTCGGGCACCTCATCGAGCCGCTCATTGCCTGCCGACCAGCCAGGGGCCTTCCAACACCAGCTACAGCTCGCCTCCATCACGATCGACCAGTCCTGGCCGCACAACCTCGCAACCGCGTCGACGACGGTAAAGGTCGATGGGCACAAGACATCACGCCTTCTTGACTCTGGGAGCAGAGCGAGCTTCATCCACACTGATACGGTAAGGCACTGCTCCCTCGCGGTACACCCCATTAACCAGAGAATCTCTCTGGCCTCCGGATCCCACTCCGTGGTGATCCGGGGTACTGCACCGCCACCCTCACCATCCAGGGCGTAGAGTTCAGCGACTTCCGGCACTACGTCGTCCCCAACCTCTGCGCTGCCTTGCTACTCGGCCTGGACTTCAAGTGCAACCTCCAAAGTCTAACCCTGAAATTCGGCCGGCCCCTACCAACCCTTCCTGTATGCGGTCTCACGACTCTTAAGGCCGACCTGCCTTCTCTGTTTGCAAACCTCACTCCAGATTGCAAACCCGTCGCCACCAGGAGCAGACGGTACAGTGCCCAGGACAGGACCTTCATCAGGTCCGAGGTCCAGCGGCTGCTGCGGGAAGGCATTATCGAGGCCAACAACAGCTCCTGGAGAGCCCAAGTGGTAGTTGTGAAAACTGGGGAGAAAAACAGGATGGTCGTTGACTACAGTCAGACCATCAATCGGTACACGCAGCTCGACGCGTACCCCCTCCCACGCATATCTGATATGGTCAATCAGATTGCACAGTACCGGGTCTTCTCGATAGTGGACCTGAAATCTGCCTACCACCAGCTCCCCATTCGCAAGGCGGACCGCCCATACACCACGCTTGAAGCGGACGGCTGCCTTTACCACTTCCTTAGGGTTCCCTTCGACGTCACTAATGGGGTCTCGGTCTTCCAATGGGAGATGGACCGAATGGTTGACCGGTACAGACTGCGGGCCACCTTCCCGTACCTGGATAATGTCACCATCTGCGGCCACGACGCTAACCTTTCCAAATTCCTCCACACCGCCAAACACCTCAACCTAACGTACAATATGGAGAAGTGCGTGTTCAGCACCAACCGCTTAGCCGTCCTCGGCTATGTGGTGCAAAATGGAGTTCTAGGGCCCGACCCCGATCGCATGCGCCCCCTCATGGAACTCCCCCTCCCCCACTGCCCCAAGACCCTCAAACGATGCCTGGGGTTCTTCTCATACTACGCCCAGTGGGTCCCTAACTATGCGGACAAGTCCCGCCCACTCATTCACTCCACCGTTTTCCCCCTGACGGCCGAGGCTCACCAGGCCTTCAACCGTATCAAGGCCGACATCGCCAAGGCCGCGATGCACACGGTCGACGAGACGCTCCCCTTCCAAGTCGAGAGCGATACATCAGACGTCCCTCTGGCCGCCACCCTCAACTAGGCAGGCAGGCCCGTGGCATTCTTTGCACGCACCCTCCAGGCCTCCGAAATTCGGCACTCCTCCATCGAGAAGGAGGCCCAAGCCATCGTAGAAGCTGTGTGGCATTGGAGGCATTACATGGCCGTCAGGAGATTCATTCTCCTCACTGACCAACGGTCGGTTGCCTTCATGTTCAATAACACACAGCGGGGCAAGATCAAAAATGATAAAATTTTGAGGTGGCGGATCGAGCTCTCCACCTACAATTACGAGATTTTGTATCGCCCCGGTAAGCTCAACAAGCTGCCCGATGCCCTATCCCGAGGTACATGTGCCAGCGCACAAGTGGACCGTCTCCGGACCCTACACGACGCTCTCTGTCACCCAGGGGTCACCCGGTTCTTCCACTTCATAAAGGCCCGCAATCTGCCCTACTCCATTGAGGAGGTCAGGGCTATCAACAGAGACTGCCAGATCTGCGCGGAGTGCAAACCGCACTTCTACCGGCCAGACCGCGCGCATCTAGTGAAGGTCTCCCGCCCCTTTGAACGCCTCAGCGTGGATTTCAAAGGGCCCCTCCCCTCCACCGACCGAAACGCGTACTTCCTTAACGTGGTTGACGAATACTCCAGATTCCCCTTCGCTGTGACGTCTGCCACCGTCATCAAAGCACTCAACACCATCTTCGCCCTGTTCGGTTTCCCCGCCTACATCCACAGCGACCGGGGATCCTCCTTTATGAGTGATGAGCTGTGTCAGTACCTGCTCAGCAAGGGCATCGCCTCGAGCAGGACGACCAGCTACAACCCCCGGGGAAATGGGCAGGTGGAGCGGGAGAATGGGACGGTCTGGAAGGCCGTCCAGCTGGCCCCGACGGTCCAAAAATCTCCCGGTCTCCCGCTGGCAGGAGGTCCTCCCCGACGCCCTTCACTCCATCCGATCGCTACTTGGCACAGCGACTAATGCACGAGTCGCAAAAAGTTGGTGTGCAGGTGCAACAGGTGATTAAGAAGGCTAATTGAGTTTTGTCTTTCATTGCTAGAGGGATGGAGTTCAAGACTAGTGAGGTTATGCTGCAATTGTATAGGGTGTTGGTGAGGCCGCATCTGGAGTATTGTGTTCAGTTTTGGTCTCCTTTCCTGAGAAAGGACATATTGGCACTAGAGGGAGTGCAGAGGAGATTCACTAGGTTGATCCCAGAGTTAAGGGGATTAGATTATGACGAGAGGTTGAGTAGACTGGGACTGTACTCATTGGAGTTTAGAAGGATGTGGGGGGATCTTATTGAGACATATAAAATTATGAAGGGAATAGATAGGATAGATGCGGGCAGGTTGTTTCCACTGGTCGGGGAAAGCAGAACTAGGGGGCATTGCCTCAAAATAAGGGGAAGTAGATTTAGGACGGAGTGTAGGAGGAACTTCTTCACCCAAAGGGTTGTGAATCTCTGGAATTCCTTGCCCAGTGAAGCAGTTGAGGCTCCTTCTTTAAACATTTTTAAGAAAAAGATAGATGCCTTTCTAAAGAATAAAGGGATTCGGGGATATGGGGCGAGATTCTCCGACCCCCCGCCGGGTCGGATAATCGCCGGGGGCTGGCGTGAATCCCGCCCCCGCCGGTTGCCGAAGTCTCCGGCACCGGATATTCGGCGGGGGCGGGAATCGCGCCACGCCGGTTGGCGGGCCCCCCTGCGCGATTCTCCGGCCCGGGTGGGCCGAAGTCCCGCCGCTAAAATGCCTGTCCCGCCGGCGTAGATTAAACTACCTACCTTACCGGCGGGACAAGGCGGCGCGGTCGGGCTCCGGGGTCCTGGTGCGGGGCGATCTGGCCCCGGGGGGTGCCCCCACGGTGGCCTGGCCCGCGATCGGGGCCCACCGATCCGCGGGCGGGCCTGTGCCGTGGGAGCACTCTTTCCCTTCCGCCTCCGCCACAGTCTCCACCATGGCGGAGGCGGAAGAGACTCCCTCCAATGCGCATGCGCGGGAATGCCGTCAGCGGCCGCTAACGCTCCCGCACATTCGCCGCCCGGAGATGTCATTTCCGCGCAAGCTGGCGGGGCACCAAAGGCCTTTTCCGCCAGCTGGCGGGGCGGAAATTCGTCCGGCGCCGACCTAGCCCCTTAACGTTGGGGTTCAGCCCCCAAAGATGCGGAGCATTCCGCACCTTTGGGGCGGTGCGTTGCCCGTCTGATTTGCGCCGTTTTGGGCGCCAGTCGGCGGACATCGCGCCGTTTCAGGAGAATTTCGCCCATGGTGTACGGGCCGGAGAGGGGAGCTGAGTCCACAAAGATCAGCCATGATCTCATTAAATGGCGGAACAGGCTCGAGGGTCCAGATGGCCTACTCCTGTTCCTAGTTCTTATGTTCTTATGTAATGCAACCCCCCATGAACGTCTCCTTGCCTTCCCCAGGAAGTCCACCTCTGGGGTTTCGCTCCCAACGTGGCTGGCAGCTCCAGGACCCGTTCTCCTCCGCAAGCATGTGCGGCTCCACAAGGCGGACCCGTTGTTCGAGAAAGTACAGCTACTCCATGCAAACCCGCAGTACGCCTACGTGGCGTGCCCTGACGGCAGCCAAGCCACAGTCTCCCTCAGGGACCTGGCACCAGCTGGGTCGGTCCCCCCTCCCCGGTGCCACCCTTCCTCCCTCCAGCGCACCTCACCACAGCCCCCGTACCAGGATGATCCATCCTCCCCTTGGTCCCACCCGGGGATGAAGACGAGGTCTACACTCTCCCGGAGTCACCGGCGACCGAGCTGACACCTGCATTGCCACCGGGACTGCGGCGCTCACAACGGAGGATCAAGGCACCCGATCGGCTGAATTTGTGAACTTTCCCCAAAATGTATGTAAAAAGTTTTCCACCACCCCCGCTGGACTCTTTTTTAACAGAGGGTGAATGTGGTAGTCACCACTGTTGTATATATCACATACAAGATGTAATACGGTAAGGCTCCTGTACTACAGGAGCAGGGGGTAGATCCCTGCCTGCTGGCTCCGCCCAGTAGGCGGAGTATAAATGTGTGTGCTCTCTGACCTGCAGCCATTTCGGCACAAGCTGCAGGAGGCTACACATCTCTGCTTAATAAAGCCTCGATTACTCTCTACTCTCGTCTCGTCGTAATTGATAGTGCATCACCACCTCCAGGGGTTTGACAAAGCTTTCCTCCCTGACCAGCTTTCCGAGCATTGCTGCTACACACTCTGTGCGATTTCTCCCCTCCATTCCTTCCGGCAGCCCCAAGGTCCACAGGTTTTGCTGCCACAACCTGTTTCTTGGCGCTCGTTTTTTTTCTCAGCCCCTTCTGGGTCCTGAACAGCCTCGACACCTTGGCTTCGAGTGCCGTGACCCAGTCTCCTGGTCTGTGGCGGCTTTTTCAAGGTCCTGCACCGTTGCCTCTTGGGCCTCAATCCTCCACTCCATTTTGCCCATGCCTCTCTTATGAGGGCCGTCGTGGTCTCTACTGCTGACCCCACAGCAGCGAAGAGGTCCTCCATTATTGCTTTCCTGTGTTTCTGGAGCTCGGTGGTGATGAAGTTCATAATATTTTCCATGAACACCTGGGTCTGCACTGGCAATTCTGTGGAGTTTGTCATCCCTGGTCACGCAGGCTTCCCTGCTCCGAGGCTGAGGTTTCCCTCTCTTCACTTTTGCTGTTTTTACTGCTAGATTGTTGGTTCCTGCACTGTAGTTGATGGCGGGGGAGGGTTTGGAGGAGCTTTGCCCTTTTGGCACCCATTTGATTGGATTAAAAGGTCTAAACCAGAGTTCCTGGATGAGAGCCACATTTTGTGCGACCGCTCAACTTATGGCCGCCACCGGATGATGTATTCTTAAGAGAAAAGATAAATGATGTACTGCAATCAAGAATAGAGTTTCAAGTATTGCCCATTTAGTTAGCTGGGATACGTTACATCGCCTGATTAAAGACAGACATTTTGAAATTGACGAAAGTCACAAGTTTCACAGTTCAGTTGCACATATATGGCATGATTCCACCCTCCCTTAAATCCACAAAAGGCACAGAATTAACCAAATCAAATCTAATTAACTTAGCTTAAAAAACCTAAGCAATGAAAAATCCTGAGCTCATATGTCAATTATCATTAAACAAGTTACTTACTTCAGCAGTCCCTGCAGAGCAACCTGCGATGAAAACATCAAGTCTGGCTGGTTTCACATCTGAGCTACCATGTCGCAACTGACTTAAGAAATGGAGGCAGTTCCTGTACGTGCCAAAGCAAACTGAACCACATACAGATACTGATAGAACAGGCAATGCCATTCCTTTATAAAATCCATACACCTGGGTAAAAGGCACAACAACTATTACTGAAGACTTTCCCATCATTTCACAATTCTGATATTACAACAGAAGAAATAAGTAATGATTACAATTTCTAAACTTTGTCTCATTTCAAGTTGTATTTATAACTAACAGTAATTGGGTTCAGTTTGTATTCGATAATGCTTTGCAGAAACACAAAATCCTGCATCTGAGTTATGACCTTCACTTTTCCCCATACCATCTTAATTTGGATGGTTAAGATTTGAAGGAATGCTATCCTTGGCTTATAAACAGAACACTAAAATGCAATCTGTAGCTTTGAAAAAGTGATAGAGACTTGAACCTTAACTCTTTCTGCAGATGCTGCCAGACCTGAGTTTTTTCCAGAATTTAATGTTCTTATCGTAAAATCGAGCCATTAGATACATAAAGTGATCAAAAAAGCTAATGCAATGTTATCCGTTATAACTAGAGGGTTAGAATACAAACTTTCTTTTTTCCTTTTTTAAAAATAACTTTAGAGTACCCAATTTTTCTTTTCAATTAAGGGGCAATTTTAGTGTAGCCAATCCACCTAACTTGCACATCTTTGGGTTGTAGGGGTGAAACCCACGCAGACATATGGAGAATGTGCAAATCCCACAAAGACAGTGACCTGGGGCCGGGATTGAACCCGGGTCCTCGGCGCGGTAGGCAGCAGTGCTAACCACTGTGCCACCGTGTCGACCGTTTAGAATATAAACTAGAAGTGTTGTTACATCTATACAAAGCCCTGGTAAGATCACATCTTCATTTCTGTGCACAGTTCTGGCCACCGAAACTTAGAAAAGATATACCGACCTTCGGAGTGAAGCATGAATTCACCAGGAGTAGAAATTACAAAATATGGGGCTTGTATTCCCAGAAATAGAGAGTGTTGGGGTGACTTGGTTGAATTTTTTAGGATTCTGAGAGCAATTGATAGAATAGATAGAAATATTTTTTCCACAGCTGAAGGAGTGAGGGACAAGGGGAGATTACATTAAAGTTAAAGCCAGGCAGAGATGTAGGATGGTCAAAGTGTGGAACACTCCTACAAAAAAGTTAACTGAGTTAATCATTTTAAATCTGATCAATGGACTTTCACTTGCCAAGGGTTTTAAGGAATATGGAGCCAAGACAGGTGGAGGGAGTTGATCTCATTGAATGTCTGCACAGACTCAAGGAACTGAATGGCATACTCCTCTTCCTATGTTTGCGTATTTAAATTGAAAAACATCTTTTTGCAAAATTATAAAAGCTATTCAAAACCTTATTACGTACTACCAGGCTTTCTAGTTGAACAGACATATTTATATTGGTTGCGGTTGCAACATGATATTTCAGCACTCGACATTGGAAATGATTCATTGAAGGTTGGCTCAAATTGAAGGCCATGCAGTTTATGATAAATTTATATAAACTAAATGGATTTTAAAGGAGGATGGGTTTGCACTAATGCTTCAAAAGTAGAAAACAGTAGTGCTTAACCTTTGGCAATTCTTCAAGTTAAAGACGGTTATATCCAAGAAGGCCATAATGGGTTTAAGGTGAGAGGGGAGAGATACAAAAGAGACCAGAGGGGATTTTTTTCCCCCCCCACACAGAGCGTGGTGAGCATCTGGAAAGTGCTGCCAGAGGCAACGGTAGAGGCGGGTACAATTTTTTCCTTTAAAAAAAAAAGTAGACAGTTACATAGAACATAGAACATAGAAAATACAGCACAGAACAGGCCCTTCGGCCCACGATGTGGTGCCGAACCTTTGTCCTAGATTAATCATAGATTATCATTGAATTTACAGTGCAGAAGGAGGCCATTCGGCCCTTTGAGTCTGCACCGGCTCTTGGAAAGAGCACCATACCCAAACTCAACACCTCCACCCAACACCAAGGGCAATTTGGACATTAAGGGCAATTTATCATTGGCCAATTCACCTAACCCGCACATCTTTGGACTGTGGGAGGAAACCGGAGCACCCGGAGGAAACCCACGCAGACACGGGGAGGACGTGCAGACTCCGCACAGACAATGACCCAAGCCGGAATCGAACCTGGGACCATGGAGCTGTGAAGCAATTGCGCTATCCACAATGCTACCGTGCTGCCCTTTAGAACAAATAAATCTACACTATATCATTTTACCGTCATCCATGTACCTATCCAATAGCTGCTTGAAGGTCCCTAATGTTTCCGACTCAACTACTTCCACAGGCAGTGCATTCCATGCCCCCACTACTCTCTGGGTAAAGAACCTACCTCTGATATCCCTCCTATATCTTCCACCTTTCACCTTAAATTTATGTCCCCTTGTAATGGTGTGTTCCACCCGGGGAAAAAGTCTCTGACTGTCTACTCTATCTATTCCCCTGATCATCTTATAAACCTCTATCAAGTCGCCCCTCATCCTTCTCCGCTCTAATGAGAAAAGGCCTAGCACCCTCAACCTTTCCTCGTAAGACCTACTCTCCATTCCAGGCAACATCCTGGTAAATCTTCTTTGCACCTTTTCCAGAGCTTCCACATCCTTCCTAAAATGAGGCGACCAGAACTGTACACAGTACTCCAAATGTGGCCTTACCAAAGTTTTGTACAGCTGCATCATCACCTCACGGCTCTTAAATTCAATCCCTCTGTTAATGAACGCGAGCACACCATAGGCCTTCTTCACAGCTCTATCCACTTGAGTGGCAACTTTCAAAGATATATGAACATAGACCCCAAGATCTCTCTGCTCCTCCACATTGCCAAGAACTCTACCGTTAACCCTATATTCCGCATTCATATTTGTCCTTCCAAAATGGACAACCTCACACTTTTCAGGGTTAAACTCCATCTGCCACTTCTCAGCCCAGCTCTGCATCCTATCTATGTCTCTTTGCAGCCGACAACAGCCCTCCTTACTATCCACAACTCCACCAATCTTCGTATCGTCTGCAAATTTACTGACCCACCCTTCAACTCCCTCATCCAAGTCATTAATGAAAATCACAAACAGCAGAGGACCCAGAACTGATCCCTGCGGTACGCCACTGGTAACTGGGATCCAGGCTGAATATTTGCCATCCACCACCACTCTCTGACTTCTATCGGTTAGCCAGTTCGTTATCCAACTGGCCAAATTTCCCACTATCCCATGCCTCCTTACTTTCTGCATAAGCCTACCATGGGGAACTTTATCAAATGCCTTACTAAAATCCATGTACACTACATCCACTGCTTTACCTTCATCCACATGCTTGGTCACCTCCTCAAAGAATTCAATAAGATTTGTAAGGCAAGACCTACCCCTCACAAATCCGTGCTGACTATCCCTAATCAAGCAGTGTCTTTCCAGATGCTCAGAAATCCTATCCTTCAGTACCCTTTCCATTACTTTGCCTACCACCGAAGTAAGACTAACTGGCCTGTAATTCCCTGGGTTATCCCTAGTTCCTTTTTTGAACAGGGGCACGACATTCGCCACTCTCCAATCCCCTGGTACCACCCCTGTTGACAGTGAGGACGAAAAGATAATTGCCAACGGCTCTGCAATTTCATCTCTTGCTTCCCATAGAATCCTTGGATATATCCCATCAGGCCCGGGGGACTTGTCTATCCTCAAGTTTTTCAAAATGCCCAACACATCTTCCTTCCTGACAAGTATTTCCTCGAGCTTACCAATCTGTTTCACACTGTCCTCTCCAACAATATCGCCCCTCTCATTTGTAAATACAGAAGAAAAATACTCATTCAAGACCTCTCCTATCTCTTCAGACTCAATACACAATCTCCCGCTACTGTCCTTGATCAAGGTTACATGAGCAGGGTGAGTACAGAAGGATATGGGCCAAATGCAGGCAAGTGGGACTAGCTTAGTGATTAGACACTGGGCGGCGTGGGCAAGCTGGGCCTGTTTCCATGCTGTACACATCTATGACTATGATAACTAAAGAAGTGAAGATAAAGGTTTCTAAAATAAGCATACTGTGTTTCACAAAGTTGTACACAAATTGACAAATTGAAGGTTTACCTTCTCTCTTTGATATGTTGATTGAATACAGTGCCAAACACCATTGTACATGTGCTGTGTCTGAATTCTCACCTGGTGAGACAACAGGTATTAACTACAATATCATGGGTATAAACATGGACAATTTCAATAGGCCAAATGAAAACACTACCTTGATTGTATCCAAAGGATATCCCACAGCAGTTGCAAGTCCACCTGCAGTGTCAATGTAGATTTCACACCAGTGGATATAAAAATTGCAAACATTACATGATAGAAAATCTTCAACATACTTATCTTGCACATCATTTCGAAAACATCTATCTTATTGCAGTCTGTAAACTTAAAAAAACTAAGTGTTGTATGTGTGTTGACTCAATGAAGTTCCATATTTTGCTCTGCATTCTGCTTTGCTTCACAGAAAGGGCCAGATGCCAAGTAAAGCTTCCTCTATTCAGCTCTAACTAACCCAGTTTGCATTCAGCTCTTTCATCTCCAGAAACCAAATTTCAATTATGATTTAAAAAATTATTCTCCAGGATGTTAAGCAAAGTGGCATTAATGAGTCTTACTCGACTGTGACGAGATAGAAGTAGGACCAAGTGCTTGAAAATTGGATTAGAATTGATAGGTGCATGATGGCCAGTGCACACATGATGGGTGGAAGTGCTCTAAAGCTCTATAACTCTATAGACAGTGAAACCTGTCCAAGCCTCACACTGATCTCAGAAAATGATGGTTGGTGTCACACAGTTTAGCATTAGTTGAGGTGCATTTTTAGAAGAGACTCACACACAATTAGAGGGACCGCTACATACAAGGTTTGCAGTTTAAAAAGAGCTCAAACTTTATTCATTAAATGAATCGACAATTTTGGGCTTGAGCTCTGATTTCACAAAAAGTCTTTCCATCACTTTTTACACTGTATGCAATGCTATGTACCTTTCTGTTTTCTGCATCGGTTTCATTTTATCATCCCACAACTGTGTGAATGCCAAATGTTTAGGGGTACCCTATACTAGCCCAATAGATGTAGTACTCTAGTAGCTGACAGTGCAGGACCTGATTATCAGCTGGAATCAGAGCCTTTGCCATTTACCAGTTACCAGAATGTAACTATAAAAATATATATTGTTACGGTGGATCTAATGTATGCTTTAACATGGAAAATTGTATCATTCTCAAATACAAATGGTATTCTTGACTTTAATGAATACAAAAAGAAAACACAAAAAAGTCTTAATTTCTCAAAATGAAGTTTTGCCAAATCTGTTCTAGTTTAAATCAGTAAAGCTTTAAAACAATTTGTAAGCTATCATTTTAATAAAGTTATGATTTGCTACCTGCTAAAATAATATTTACAAAACAATTGAAATAATGAAGTCAGTTTTGTTTCGACCTATCTGCATAGATATTTTCTATTTTAATCAATAGATGGAGAGATTGCAGGGGATTTTAAAAGAGACTGTGGTAACTTGACCACAAAAAGGCAGTCAAAACGCTTTGAAAGTTAATCTTCTTTAATATATAAAAATAACAAAGTTTAACATACAGTATAGATTCAAAAACGGGAATAAACATTGAAATAACAGCAACAGAAAAGAATCAGACACGTGGTAAAGTACGAATATACAAAGGTAACAACAATAACTAGTGACATCAGCAATAGATTTAAATAAGATTGACAATACTACCACTCTAGCACTTCTCCTCCCTTAAATTTTAATCCCCCTTAAAATCAGAAATGCAATGAAGCTAATGCCTTAATCATCAATCAGTCATTAGGAGCTTTGCGACTACGCTGTGAGTTTCGCAGTATCACTGGTGACTCTGTAAACTCTAGTGATGCATGGCATAGTTCAACTGGATGCAGGAGTAGACTGAATATCTGTGCATGAGTGTCCTTCTCCACTGGACGTTCTGGTACAACAGGGGCCATTTCTTGTTGAATTTACACAGCAGCATATCCTTCTATTGTGTGTTATCAGGAACCTTTGTTGTCTGAGTCATGGCTAGACAAAAATGATCTTAGTGCCTGCGAATATCTCTTCCATTGTTCCTTTTTACTACCAAAGATACTGGACCACTTTGGTTAAAAGCAAATACAGGTAGAGTGGCACAGTGGCGTAGTGGTTAGCACTGTTAACTCATGGCGCCGAGGACCCGGGTTCGATCCTGTGATAAAGCCCTTTATGCATGTTGATAGTCATGTACTGTTTTGAATCTTACTCTAGCAAAAGTTGTTGACAGGCCTGGCTCATGTCTACTTTTGAAAACGTCTTGCCTCCTGCAAGGGTTGAAAACAGATCTTCTACCCTCAGCAATGGGTAAGCATCCAGCTTGGAAACTTGATTAATGATAAGTTTGCACATTCTCCCAGTGTTTGCGTGGGTTTCGCCCCCACAACCCAAAAGATGTGCATGGTAGGTGGATTGGCCATGCTAAATTGCTCCTTAATTGGAAAAAATGAATTGGATACTCTAAATTAATTTTTTTAAAGTTTGTAATCCCCACATATGCACACAGTCTCGTTACTTTTAAGAACAGGAACAATCGGAGCTGCCCAATGTGAAAACCGAACGGGCTCAATGGTTCCTAGTCTTTGCAGTCGCTCCAACCCCTCCTCCACTTTGCCTTTCATGGCATAGGGCACTGTCCTCGTTTTGATAACGCGAGGAGTAACCGGAAGGTCTATGAACAATTTAACTATCGTACCCTGTAATGTACCCAGTTCGTCTTTGGAAACCTCAGGATATTTCTGAATGACAACCTCTGTCACTTTTGTGTGCATTATCTCACCCCAGTTCAACTGAACTGAGCCAGTCATGCCCAGGTAGGCTAGGTCCATGTCCTTTTACTACCAGGAGCCATGCTCTTGCTTCTTTGCTATTACATGCAATGTCCATCTCCAACACTCGCCGGTGTACATCCGATGGTTGATTCCTGCATGAGTTGGGGTTGTTGCCTGTTTACAGTCCCAAATCTTCCTGAAGGCCTCCTCACTGATAACCGGCGTAGAGGCTCCTATGTCCACCTCCATCTTGATTTTCTGTCCATTGACCTCCACTGTAGCATAAATAGACTCTGCAGGTCCCTCGCTCATATTAAACATGTCATAATAGTGCCTGGTCTGAGCTTTCCCAGCAATGTGCCATCGACTGAGGCTTCCTTACATTTAAAGTTCCCTGCTCAGCCTTCGATTTTCTTTTAACACCCCAACACTCTTTGCTAAATGCCCTTTTTTGTTGCATCAACCATAAACTTACAATGATTCACATAGTGTGACCCTTCATACCTGAAATACTCCACTGTCTTCACCTTTTTACTTGCAGCTTCTTTTTCTACTAGATGCAGTGCACCTGCCTGCCTGCTGCCGTTGGTCTTCTTAATATCATTTGAAATGAAAATGAAAATCGCTTATTGTCACAAGTAGGCTTCAAATGAAGTTACTGTGAAAAGCCCCTAGTCGCCGCATTCCGGCACCTGTTCGGGGAGGCTGTTACGGGAATCGAACCGTGCTGCTGGCCTGCCTTGGTCTGCTTTCAAAGCCAGTGATTTAGCCCTGTGCTAAACAGCCCCTTTTGCATTATTGGCAGCCATTTCCATGTGCTGGGAAATTTCTGGGAAAGAACAGGCCAATTTGGCTCAGGCGGAATTAAATTTGAAAGATTTCAAATCCGTCCCAACAAGCCCACATTGGACTTTTACAGAAAGAGCACATGGGACCTGGCAACCAACCCGCTCCCAGAAGGCAGAACAGTCAGTAAAAGCTATGCAGGAGGCTGTAACTTGTCACTGTTGATCCACTGTCAACACAGGCCCATCACCACCTACAGGCTACATCTCTTCTGGGTCAGTGTGCACACTTCAATTTCTATTGTTCCAACAGGAATCTCTTTTGGTCTTTTACCCTTCTTGTTACCATAGATAGAGGCATGAGCGCTAAATGTTGGTAAGAAAATTGAAATAGTACGGGCCTTCTCTCTGCTGCACATTCTCGGTACAGGCGAGTCCCCTTGGCCCACCGCCCCGCCCCGCCCCGCCCCCCCCATGTATTTTGAACTGGAATAGCTGAACTGCATCTACCAGTGTTGTCTCCCCACTTCCAATAAAGTTCCTACAATCCAAATTATGTTAAGGGTACATAGAAAGGACGGATGAACGTCCTGAGAGGTCACGGTTATGACGATGGATCGTAATTCACATGTTTTGGGGCTTTTCTTTTACAGATAACTATTGATCATGGTTTTCAAATGCTGCAATTGCAAGAAACAAAATACAGATATGCCTTGTATCCACCTCAATCAACTTTCCCTCAATTGGTGGTGCTCAACATCCCTCGTATTACAGTCAAGAAAAAATAGGGAACTCAACACAAGTGATATCAAGCCTGCAGATAAATTAGCTACTTTACTAGTACAGTTAATATGCTGAGGTTATTTTAGAATATGTCACAATATTTGACAATACTGGACAACATCAGAACAACTATTTCCAACACATGGGAGCCTAATACATAACAGGGCTTGTGGGTTAATGATGCACACAAGTACTGTGCACAGGGGTAAATATTGTGTTCTTTATTGTTAAATTGTATTGATTCTTTGGGTGGGATTTTCTGTCTGTTCATGCCCGTGGGAAATTCCAGTCCCACGCGATGCACGGTTTCCCTGCGACAAGGGTGCAGTCAATAGGAAATCCCATTGAACTAATAGATCCTGCTAGCTGGGTGGTCTTTGAGGAGCTATTCGATGGGGTCCCTGCTGGGGGCCACTTTGCCAGCAAGGAGGAGTAGGTGGCTAGTTAACGGGGCCAGAGTGGGGGAGGGGGAGAGGCTGCAGTCTGTTGGCCTGGTTGGGTGGGGTACAACTATTTGTTTGTCTGGTGAGGGGATGGGGGCAGGGTTGTGGCACCAGACAGTCTGTGAGCCTGGTTTTTTTTTTTGGGGGGGGGGGGGGGGCGGGGTAGCAGGAGGGGGAGGAGAGGTGGAAGTAACAGTGACCAGGGGGGTTTTTTGGTCTCACTTTAGGGATGGTCTGGTGCCC
Organism: Scyliorhinus torazame; assembly: GCF_047496885.1. NCBI lineage: Eukaryota > Metazoa > Chordata > Chondrichthyes > Carcharhiniformes > Scyliorhinidae > Scyliorhinus > Scyliorhinus torazame. The sequence continues at coordinate 341,835,592 of NC_092708.1, read as the reverse complement.
ATTTGGGGTGGGGGGAGTTCTTTTTTTTCACTGATGAACAAGAAATACTTGAGGATTGACTTCTTTGCTGTTATCCCTGCTCTCCAGGGTAAAAAATGTGAAGTGCCCGCCATTGGTTATTTCGGACAAACGGCAAATTGGTGCACTTGAAGTTGGAGGCAGGTCAGGCACAGCGTACGAGTTGGAGATTGGATATAGGGCTACTAGCGGATCCCGGGTTTGTGTAAAGATTTCTTGGATCATAAAGTGTTGAAAGGAATGAGAACGGGGTGGTTTCCCCTCTACTCTGTGGGAGGCATTAAAGGCGGTGATCAAGGGTAGATCGTCTTGTATAAGGTGCATATGGATAGGAAGGCTAGGCAGGAGTGACAGGGGCCGGTGGAAGAGATCCTGGAAGTGGCTAGGGAGTATGCAAGTGACCTCACTCCAGAGCTTTGGGCACGTAGGAAGATGTAAATGCAGTTTAACCTGCTGTCCACAGACCGGGTGGTGCACCAGCTGTGGCGGGTTAGAGGGGTGGTGTATGAGTATGGGGAGAAGGATAGCGTCTTTTTGCTCATCCGTTAAGGCAGCAAGAAGCTGCTAGAGAGATGTTGCAGGTGTGGGAGCCGGGGGTGGGTTGGTGTCCACCCCAGAGAAGGTCCTTGGGGTGTTCTGGGTCTTCTGGGAGGGCCTTTATAAGATGTAGCCACCAGAGGATGACCAGGGGATGGCAGAGTTCCTAGAGGGTTTGGAGTTTCCTCAGGTGGAGGAAGAACTGCGGGGGAAGCTGGAAGCGCCTTTGGGGTTGGAGGAGGTTCACGCAGCCTTGGGAAGATTCAGACAGGGAAGCACCGAGGCTAGATGAGTTCCCAGTAGATCATTCGCAGATCAGATGGCCCCATTGGTGCTGGGGACATTTAATGATTAATTGGCATGATGTTCTCTCCCGGAGACATTGGAGCAGGCGTTCAGTTCCTTTCTTCTGAAGAAGGCTAAGGATCGCATAGAGTGCGGGTCGTACCAGCCGATCTCTCTGTTCAACGTAGACGCAAACTATTTTTCGTTAAGGTTGGAGTATTGTCTCCCAAAGGTTGTGGGGTAAGATCAGGCTTTGTAAGGATAGGAAGCTGCCATCCAACGTGAGGCGGTTACTTATCGTGGTTCTCAAACCGGCGGTGGGGCCGGACCAGTTCTTTGGTCGCAGAAAATGCATCTGAATGGATTAAATGGAGCTATCTGTTTTCGGTTTTGGAGAAGTCTGGATCGGTCCTTGGTTTGTTTCTTGAGTACAGCTGCTAGATGAGGCACCATCTGCTAATGTCTGAACTAACACCATGGCTTTGGGATCCTTTAGGCTGCATAGGGGGATGAGACAGGGTTGCCCTATGTCTCCATTGTTGTTTGCGTTGGCGATCGAGCCATTGGCAATTGCCTTGAGGGCTTCAGACAAGTGGAGAGGAATTGTGGCGCAGCACAGAGTGTTTTTTTGTGCCGAATATCTTTTGCTGTATGTAAGTAACCCGAGGACAATGATGGGGGAATATTAAAGAGGTTTGGCTCCTTTTCGGGGTAAAAACTAAACGTTGGAAAGAGTGAGTATTTTGTGGTAGGGCCCCCGAGGAGAGCAACTGGGTTGGGAGGGCTGCCGTTTCATCTTAATGGGACGTGTTTCTGCTATCTATAATAATATAATAATCACTTATTGTCACAAGTAGGCTTCAATGAAGTTACTGTGAAAAGCCCCTAGTCGCCATATTCCGGCGCCTGTTCAGGGAGGCCGGTACGGGAATTGAACCCGCATTACAAGCCAGCTATTTAGCCCACTGTGCTAAATTGGGGTTCCAGGTGGCATGGGATTGGGCACAACTCTGCAAATTGAATTTTGCTAACCTGGCGCATAGGGTTAGGGCGTAGGTCCAGCGGTGGGTCGGCCTTCCATCGTTGCTGGCGGGCCGGGTCCAGGCTAATAAGATGAATATCTTGTAAAGATTTGTCTTTTTGTTTTAAAGCCTCCCAATCTTTCTGCCTAAATGTTTTTGCAGGGGTTGGAGGGGCTCGTAACAGGGTTCATAAGCGGGGGGGGAGAGAACTTTTTGGAGGATGTGTTGCAGAAGGAGACGCAGGTGGGGAGTTGGTGCTGCCAAAAGTTATGTTTTATTATTGTGGGGCCAATTCGGAGAAGGTGCTGGATTGGTTTGGGGACTAGGAACTCACTTGGGTGCAGATGGAGTCGGGGTCATGCAAGGGATCGTGCTTGGAGGCAGTGGTGACAGCATCTCTGCCATTTGCACCAGTGAAATATTCTTCAAATCCAGTGGTCAGCTCCACGTTAAAGATATGGCAGCAACACTGCCAACATTTTTTTTTTTAAACTGCGGGGAGTATCAAGGTGGGCCCATATCTGCAGGAACCGGCGAAAACGGATGCCACATTTGGGGGGTGGAAAGGTAAGGGGTTGAACAGGGTACGGAACTTATATTAGGAGGGTGGGTTTGCTAGCTGGGAGGAGCTGAAGAAGAAAGCAGGACTTTGGGGAGGAGGGAGGGGATGGACATGTTCAGGTGCGTGATTGGGTTCTGCGGGCTTTTTTGACATTCGCGGAGGCACCGATATCCACTTTGCAGGAGGAGGGCAGCAGGAGTTGGAGGAGGGCAGCACGTCAGGATATATGGACAGATCATTGGGGGGGGGGGGGGGGAGAGCAGGGTTTGGTTGAGGAGTTGAAGAGTGGCGGTGGGAGGACGAGCTGGAACCCATTTTGGAGGAAGAGATGTAGAGCGAGTCCCTCCGAAGAGTGAACTCTTATGTTATTCTGTGTAAGTTTGAAAGCTCAAGGTAGTGATATTTGGGGTGTCGGACCAGCCGGCATAGAGGACAGGGTGGAGGCTGCTGCTTTCGTTTTCGCCTCGTTGTTGGCTTGGGGGCGGATTCTGCTGAGTTGGAGGAGCCCAGTGCCGCATCATGGCTAGGTGATTTGATGGAGTTTTTGTAAGTAGAGAACGTCAAATTCACTGTGAGGGTGTCGATCGACGGTTTCTATCGTAGATGGTGGCCGTTCATTTTACACTTTAAGGATCTAGTCGCTGTAAGCTGTCAATTGGGAGGGGGGGGCTGTTCTGGGATTTCTTTTAGCGGGTTGTTATAGTTGTTGATATAAGTTTGTCTTTTTCCACGTTGATATATGTTTTACTGTGGTTTTGTTTACGTTTGTACAAATGTCAAAAGTTTAATAAAAGTATTTTCCAAAACAAAAATCCCAGGAAGGCTTTATTTGGCCACTGGGAGATTGATGCCAATTCCAGTAAATTCCTGACCATCTCAGCAGGGTCGGCAACCCTAAGTTCAGTTCTCTCTCTCTCTCTCAAGATTCTCAGGAAAAGCCCTGACGAATGTGATATAAAATAGTTACTTTAGAGATATTAGTTACTGAAATGTAGAGATAGGCCAGTCTCATTCTGGTGAATTCACAGACAAAGGATTTCAGACCGCATGGCAAAGCAAGGAGGAGGTGTGTCCAGCAAAGGAGGAGAAAAGGATGCTGGGTAATAGGGGTCCGGAGGAAGGGATGAGAAGTGAGCCAATCAGGATGTATGGCCAGGTCAGGAGGGGTATAGGAGGACCTATGGGAATCGTGTATGTGAAACTTGATACCATTTGAATGTATTTGCAGAAATCCCTTTGTCACCTTCTTCATTCACTTTCCCGGGGTGTAGGAGACTAGTCCTGTGTCCTGTGCCTCTGTGAAATGAAACAGGCTTGCAAGTCAAATAAAATAACTAATGCTGTACCTGCAAATCCATCTCGACTTTTATTGAGGCCAAACTGATGGGTAAAGAAATTTGTGTTTTGTCGTTTGGTGCCGGAAACACGGGATTTCTCAAGACGGTTCTGACCAACTGCGAAATCAGAATTAGACTGATTATGAACAGGAGGATTGGAAAAAAGGGCCCACAATGTACAGCTGGAAAATGACCGTGCATTGCTTTTTCCCCTCTTCCTATCGTCTGATTAGTCTGGTCACTCGCGGTTGGTACGGAAAGATCGTCTCGACGAAATCAAAGGTCAGTCTGGGGATTAGAAATTTAATTGATGGGATTTCGTATTGTTGATTCGGCTTGGGTTAGGTTTTGGGTTGATGTAACATCTAAAACGATGATTCAATTCCATGTCTAAGTGTTTTAAAAACTGATGTGACTTCAGCAGATGAAGGTTCAGTTAAGTAAGTGTTTTAAAAACTGATGTGACTTCAGCAGATGAAGGTTCAGTTAAGTAAGTGTTTTAAAAACTGATGTGACTTCAGCAGATGAAGGTTCAGTTAAGTAAGTGTTTGAAAAACTGATGTGACTTCAGCAGATGAAGGTTCAGTTCAATGAGTGTTTTTAAATCTGAAGATGATTCAATTCCATGTGTGAGTGTTTTAAATCTATAGTTGATTAAGCTAAAATTGTACCCTTGGACTGTATTGGCAAAAAAACGCAGTTCTGAGGACTAGTTGAGATTATGGGGAATTCCTTGGATAGCACAAATGATCCAGGCATGCCACTGCAAATATTATGCGATATGTATCTGGATAAAGCAAAAGATTTCAGGAAAATGTCAGCAACGTTAAGGAGTAAAATGGGTGATGAATGGCCACTAGGGGGGCACCAAAGACCTAGAGATTATTAAGAAAATTCAGGGACACATCTGGAAAAAGAGTCAAAGTATGAAAGCAAAAGAATTAATTGGATTATGGAGACAATATTGTCAAGAGGAAAGAGATAAGATCATGTTATCAAGTTGGCAGGACAATGCCCTTAAAATGGGAATTCCAATTAATGAACAGGGTAACCAAAAAACATTACAGGTCTTGAAAACGGAATGTGCAAAAAATAAAACGGGCAAGTAAAGACAGGAAAGGCTCGGGTCAAACAAAAGATGGGCTACGTAGTTCAATGACTGGCCTTGAATTGACAGAAAATGACCAATTTGATGATTTGAAAATGTCAGCAAAGGTTTCGACTGCACCTGTAGCATTGTCTGCACTAATTCCAGAACCACCAGAGTATAATAATTTATATCCAGTTACTGCTCCCCAGATCCCAATCATGCCAGTCACTCCAACCCTTTTGGTTGATAGCGTGGGTCCCGATTTACCATCTTCACGGTCAGTAGGGGAAGAGGAGCTCTGTTCCACAAGCCCAGTTAGCTCTAGGACCCGATCTCGGACAGCGAGAGAAGGGCTTGATCCTAACCAGAAACAATTAAGCATACCACCTAAATCCCTTCAGACCAAGGGGAAACCGCAAATTTCGAGAACAAAGGGAGATGCCAGGGATGATTCTGAAGAGAAAGAACTCCCTCTAGTGACAGGGAGGGACGTCGAAGTCTTGGAAGAACCAGAGGAAATAGCTAGAGTGCCCCCTGGTGAGATTCGGAGACAGTTGCCGATTAGGAAGATACCAAACCTTGACGCAGTGACTGCCGGGGCCCAGCCCACGATAGACATTTATTTCCCATGGACGCCCAGTGAGATGATGGCTATTATGGCTACAATCACAGATAGAAAAAAAATCTCCTGCTGCTTTCGTGGTTTCCCTGAGAACTACCATCTCAATTTATCAAGCTGATTCTAGGGACCTCTGGGCCCTAGTCCAGCAGGTTTTAACCCCAGCAGAGTACCGCAATTATCTTAATCACTTGAATTATGCTAGCCACGCCGCACTTCAGCAAGCCCATGCGTTGGACGACGATAGACGGACACAAATCCTGAATGCGTTGAATAGCACATTTCAAAAGCCCATAAATATTTCTGCTATCTTAGACCTCAAACCTAAAAAGATTGAAGAGCCAGAGGAATTTCTGGAACGTTTTAATGAAATCTACCGTGGGCAGTCAGGCGACTTGCCATATCAAAATGGTCAGAATTCCCCTCAATATTGTGCTATGTTAATGCATTGCCTACCACCTCCCGTGGCTACTGCTGTGAAATGTAATAACATGAATTGGACAGAGAACGACCCTTCCCAGATGGCAAGGGCAGTCAGATTTTATTGGAAGGAGGGTGTAGGCCAGGAAGGAGGCTCAGTTACAAAGATTAAGACTGAGTATGTAATGAAAAAGGATGATCTGAGACCCCAACAAGCGGCAGAAACGGTAGCTTACCAGCTGGAACCCCAATATTGTGACTTTGGGTGGGTGGATCAGCAAGGGGGAGGATATCAAACCCACCCAAAGTGACCCTCAGCTCCTCTTTATGGCCCACTGTAAGCACCAACAGCTTTACAACCGCCGCGCCCTCTGAGGGGCCATTGGTCTTCTGGAAAAAAAAAGGACGGGGCAGATATAGAGGGAGCAATGCATGTTTTAATTGTGGCCGTGCAGATCACTGGCAACAGGAATGCCCCTTTAAAAGACGGGCAGCAGAAAGAGACTACCCGACCCAAAGAAGGGGGTACCCACCAAGGGGAGGACAGACGAGATACACTGACTTCTCCCAGGCAAACCCTTTCCCACCACAGGATTGACTAGCTAATTTAGTCATAAGGACTCTCCAATCGGACAGGGAACCTATTATCTCTCTGCAGATAGGAGATGAACATCACCCATTTGTAATCGACACTGGAGCAGCCATGTCTTCGGTACAATCAGAACTTCGACTACCACTATCCGACCACACCCAGCATTTGTCGGGGTTCCAAGGACAGGTGTGTGAGTATCCTATCTCTGAAACTGTGACAGTCACTTACGAGAATAAGTCTGCGGATCATCAGTTTGTAGTGACTACTGGATTGGACTGTAACTTGTTGGCCCGAGATTTACTGTGTATCTTCCAGCTACAGCTAGAGTACGGAGACGAAGGGGTAACGGTTCAATCATGGAGGTTGAGGCAACAGTGCTATATTTCTATCACCCCCCCCAGTGGTGGACGTTAGACATTGAACATTCACTGCATCACGTTACCCTGGCCTATGACAGAACCGGACAAAACAGGGAGTTGGAGGACAAATACCGGCCATTAATTGGGACCGAATGGCCAGTCAAAGTTACAGCCACAGGAAAAGAAGGTACAGCCGATTTTGTTACAATACCACCACATTTATGGCCACAGTCAGCTTCGGTAAGCCCTCATATTACACGTCAGGTCCACGACCAGTACCATGCCAGGGATCTGGGGCCTATGGTAAGGAGGGCAGTGGATCATTCAGATCCAACAGAGTACGCACTTCACGTCACGCCAGACGGCACTGCCATAAAATATTTTGAGGTCCCTGAAACGATTAACACTCGACTGCAGCCCAGTCTATAGACAAATTAATCCGAGAGCTGTTGCAACAGGGTATTTTGGTCCCTTGCCGATCAGAATGTAACACCCCCATACTTGCTGTGCCTAAACCAGCCAAGCCAGACCAGTACTGATTAGTACAGGATTTACGTTCAATCAATGCCATCGCACAGCCGTTACATGCTCTCACTCTCCAACAGGATATTACGGTGTATAGCTCCCACTCGGTCATCGCACTACTGAGGCAACTGCAGACTCAGCATCATACCGCAGCTCGTCAGAAAAGGTATGAGATATACCTTTTGAACAATCCACGTCTGACATTTAAACACTGTACCACTATCAATCCAGCCTGTTTTCTTAGTGGTCCCCCTGTCCTTGAAGACGCACCTGGCCACGACTGTTTAGCCTTGATTCAGGAAACTACCACAATAAGGGACGATTTGAGCGGAATTTCGTCAGAACAACCTGACATGATTATGTGTGGTCAAATATCCCACCGGGGATTAGTTAATGACCTACTACAGGCCCTCCTTATGCCCGCGCAGATTTCCGTCATTAAATGCGCTGCCCACACAAACGGTAAGACCCCAGTCGACGTTGGTAATGAACAAGCAGATTGTGCAGCGCGGACAGCCGCGCAAATTCAGCAAGTGATGGTGCCTAAAATGTTAAGTCAGACTAAACGATCTAAGGAGAATGCAGGACTCATGAAGCAATTACACCGGTCCCGGCGATGGGAAGGGAACATTATATGGACATTGCCTTGTTTTTGGAGTACATGTAAATTTGATTTTGGATGTGTTAAGATTGGTGCGATAAAGGTAACATCAGGCCGTCAGGCGAGCGTAGGAAGAGGCTGTGAGAGAGAGGGGGGGGACTAGAGAGAGGACGGGGCGTGTGAGAAGGGAAGTACAGCTAGAACGTAGGTTATCAGGAGATACATTTAATTTAGTTAAAGGCCAAACTGAGGAAAACCCGGGTAGTATGAATCTCTTCTACCAGATTTACCACCGCTTACATGGCCACGGACGGGTTGTCTGCTACCCGAACCCTGCAGCGGTGTCTAGGTTATTTTCTGTTTCACCGCTTTGGGGCACTCCCCAAACGGTGGTTCATTGTCAGCGTTCCGAGCTACCGCCCGAGCAAGTCACTCTTCCTTACGATCCGGGTTCAGCACCACCGGCTATTTGCCTTCCTCTTCCTCGGGATAATTCCCACTCACAGTATGATAGGCTGCAACGGTGGAGGGCGTACATACCTAGCCACTTCACTCCCAATAGGGATTCCCGGTCGTAAGAGAATTGTTTCAGCAGTGAGGGGTACGGCTGTTTGCTGGTAGAGGTAGAAATGAATTTAACATGTCTGTTCCCACCTGTACGGACAGGAGGTGTCATATCACCCAGGCGTCTGGCCAATGCATTTGTTATAACACCACCTGCGTTCCATTGAACGCCGGCCTCCAGCTCCTTTGTGGCTGGGCGAATGTCTCTCATATCACTGTTAGGACTAGGGCTTTCCGCATTGCTAGGCGGCCCGAATGGGCGTTCCAAAGCTGGATAAACTGGGCTACTGGGGGATCCCTACGCAACCGATATACTGATTGTGATGCTCACCTGTACACAGAACAAGGATACTACTTTTTTTTAAAAATGGTACAGCAACTAATGTTTTGTCACCCCCATTTCCCCGCCAAATTGCTATTGGGACTCTAGTCCCTACCACAGTCCCCTGCCCCTTGGCGTGGATGCTGCATAATCAGTTAGCACGCCGGGCAGTCCCAGCTGAATTCTGCGAGAACTGGAAAAAACCTCAGGTTCTCGCACCCAACCGGGGCCCCTCAGCCCGGTGGGGAATTCGGAGCGTCTTGACACTGGGAGGTGTGGGGGGGGTTCCTTGGCTGTCAACGATAGGAATTATTTTATTTGTGGCCTTCCCATCTTGGGAAATGAAACCTTGGGAGCCCTCGGGGCAATAACCAAGGAATTGTCTCAGCTGCGGTTGTTTGCAATGCAGAACCGGGATGCTCTTGACTATCTTCTGGCTCGTGAGGGTGGGGCATGTGCCATAGTACAGGGCAAGTGTATCATGGGAGTTCAGGACTTAACCGCTAACATCACTAAATTTATGGATCGCATACGGGATCACCTGGACGGAATGCGGGATCCTGGCTCTTGGGGTAACTGGGGATTTGGAGGTTGGAAGGACTGGTTGATAAATATGGCCATGTATTTAGCAGTGGCTATTGGCTGCATCTTTGTGGGCCCAGCCATCCTTAAATGTGTGATGGGTAGAATGCGGGGTGCACTGGAACAGATCAACGCCCTTAAAATCTTGGCTGTTAAAATCCACGAGAGAGCAGCGGATGAAGGGGTGCTACGCCAGGAATTGGAAATGCAGCGACGGATCTTTTTAGATGAGGGACCGCAGCTATGGATTGGATAGTTTGGTTATCATGAAATGATAAAAGGAGGGAATGACGAATGTGATATAAAATAGTTACTTTAGAGATATTAGTTACTGTAATGTAGAGATAGGCCAGTCTCATTCTGGTGAGTTCACAGACAAAGGATTTCAGACCGCATGGCAAAGCAAGGAGGAGGTGTGTCCAGTAAAGGAGGAGAAAAGGATGCTGGGTAATAGGGGGCCAGAGGAAGGGATGAGAAGTGAGCCAATCAGGGTGTATGGCCAGGTCAGGAGGGGTATAGGATGACCTATGGGAATCGTGTATGTGAAATGTGATACCATTTGAATGTATTTGCAGAAATCCCTTTGTCTCCTTCTTCATTCACTTTCCCGGGGTGTAGACTAGTCCTGTGTCCTGTGCCTCTGTGAAATGAAACAGGCTTGCAAGTCAAATAAAATAACTAATGCTGTACCTGCAAATCCATCTCGACTTTTATTGAGGCCAGACTGACGGGTAAAGAAATTTGTGTTTTGTCAGCCCATTCTGCCTCATGATGGGCGAGATTCTCCGACCCCCCGCCGGGTCGGAGAATCGCCGGGGGCTGGCGTGAATCCCGCCCCCGTCGGTGGCCGAAGTCTCCGACACCGGATATTCGGCGGGGGCAGGAATCGCGCCGCGCCGGTTGGCGGGCCGTCCTGCGCGATTCTCCGGCCCGGACGGGCCGAAGTCCCGCCGGCGTAGATTAAACCACCTACCTTACCGGCGGGACAAGGCGGCGCGGGCGGTCTCCGGGGTCCTGGGGGGGGCGCGGGGCGATCTGGCCCCGGGGGGTGCCCCCACGGAAATTCGTCCGGCGCCGACCTAGCCCCTGAAGGTTGGGGCTCGGCCCCCAAAGGTGCGGAGCATTCCGCACCTTTGGGGCGGCGCGATGCCCGACTGATTTGCGCCGTTTTGGGCGCCAGTCGGCGGACATCGCGCCGTTTCCGGAGAATTTCGCCCCGGATGTTAAACAGCACGGTAGCACAGTGGTTAGCACAGTTGCTTCACAGCTCCAGGGTCCCAGGTTCGATTCCTGGCTTGGGTCACTGTCTGTGCGGAGTCTGCATGTTCACCCCGTGTCTGCATGGGTTTCCTCCGGGTGCTCCGGTTTCCTCCCACAGTTAGGTGGATTGGCTATGCTAAATTGCCCTTAGTGTCAAAAAAAGGTTTGATGGGGTTACGGGGATAGGGTGGAGGTATGGGCTTAGTGATATTTCCATGGGCTGGTGGAAACTCGACGGGCCGAATGGCCTCCTTCTGCACTGTATATTCTCTGATCTATGACCACAGCAGACACACCCGGGTCTCCAAAATTAAAATCATCTTGCAGAGGTGAAATGGGCCTTTTCTTGACAGAAATGAGCAACCCAAACTTCAACTTGTCTTTGCTTAAAAAAAGACTTGTTCATTTGGATATTCTTTGTTAAAAAAATTGTGAATCCTTCATGTGCAATCGAACACCTTTGCTCACATTCTATTCAGAATGGCTGCAATTGACTCTGGGCCCCAAAGTCAAATCAACATGAAATGGCAACACAAAATGATGTCAAACGGCACAGAGCAAAGATGTACGACGTCAACACAAAGCGACACACAATCGTAGCTGAAGACAAAAACGGGGAACTGCAGCCCTAAAAACTACATGATTTTAAAATCAAATGACTTAAAGCGGGGCAACTTCAAGCAGGGACTTACAGAATCACAAAATGATTACAGCACAGAAGGCCATTCAGCCCATTGTGTCAGCACTGGCTTTCTGAGTAAACAATTCACTTCATACCATTCTCCCGCCTTCTCCACGTAACTCTCCACCATACTCTGGCAGTAAGTACATTCCAGATCCCAACCACTTGCTGCATGATAAAGTTTTTCCTCATGTCTGTTGCTAACTTTGGTTGGCTATTAATTTGTCGCCCGTTGTGTCTTTACTCAATTTGCTCTGTTTCTAAAACCTTTGCTCCAGAGTCGCCAGGTATCTTTATGATACCACCACGAGGTTCAAGTTCAAGTACTGATCAATAACTCGACACACCAATTAGTAAGATTCAAATCAAAGCACGTTTATTATACACAGTAAATCACTACTCATGCATAAAACTCTACTTACTTGGCTATCTCTAACACTAAAAGGCCTATACTTAGCTTGGAACTGGCCCACCAGGTCAAGGGAACAAATGGCCTTTCATTCAATTCTGAGCCTGCAGGATTCAAAAGCTGGTATGGATTGGTAGCTAGGAGCGCCTATCTCGTAGCGTGCGTTGACTGGAGACTTACTTGGTTGATGCGGCAGCTAGGCAGTTCACTGTCAAGGGTTGTTTCGCGCTGCTGAGTGACCCTGCCAAAAAGGATGATTTCAACTTGGGGGCTCTACTTTACAGTCCCCAGGGGCTTCGCGCCGTTCGGGGCGGACCCTGTATCTGGTTCCAAGTGATTGGACTGCTTTCCGATCACTTGGATCGATTTCTCCAATACTGGAGCTGTTCCCTGATCGCTGGGCGGTCCCTAGGTGTCCGTTGGCCTTCCTTTGTCTTTGTCCTGCTGGCGCCAAGGAGTCTGGCTTGGCCTTATTCACTTACATGTTTTAATTGTTCCCAGGGATCGCTCATTAGTATGCAGATGGCTGTGAGTTTCAGTGCTGTCTGGGCTTTTGCAAGTTCTATACACAGGATTTTTGCACTTGCTAGTTTTTGCCTGTGTTGGCTGAACTTCCCTGTAGTCTTTGCGGATCTCCATTTTAAGTCGGGTAGTGGCCAACCCAGGTGGTTACACTCCCTCCTTGTGATCCCTAACGCGAAGCGTGAAGGATCACATAACTGCATTGTCTTCACTTCCTGACCCAGCGAGCACTCTTCCATGGCCTCTACACTGACCATAACTATGTATGAACATTTTTAACTAACAATTCTAAGTGGCGCTATGTCACAACAGGGGTATGCATTACAACACAAAAAAACGGTACCTCTAACTACCTAAATAAACTATCCTCACTCAAACAATCAAAAATAATCTACAACATTTTAAATGTACAAATAGCAGCAACACCAGTGTGTCTGGCTTGGCAGTCAAGCACAGAGGTTTACATTTCTTTATTGAACAAAAACACACAAAGAAAAGCGGATGCACTTTAATTCACGCGAGGGGTTGGGTGGTTTGATGAAGTCCGAAAATAGGGGACCTAAACGTGTATACTGGGGTGCGAGAGCGGTAGGCTCTCCTTTGCCATTTTCTGAGTCTAAGTGTCTGCACGACACTGCAGAGTATCGCCAGTACTAAGAGTGATTCTACAACGTACGATAGTGAATACCAGATTAGACACTTGTCACACCAGGTCGGGGTGTCGGTAACTATCTCGGGGTTAACTATGTCAGGGTGTAGTGTATGGTAGGGGTGGGAATCATTCGCGGCCTGTGTGGTAGGGGTCAGGGGGGTAGCATCTGCGCGCAACTGAAGGGATCCTGCTAAGATCCAGGTGAACATGAAGGTTGTCTTCATCTTTCCGTCTTTCTGTCTTCTTCTTTTTCTTCCTCTTGAGTTCCTGAGGTTCCGGAGTTCTATGGACACAAGCATAATATCTGTTACTATCTTGTGTAATATCTTGAATGTTAGCATGTCTGTCTTTTAGTGCCAATTTCCCTTTATAATTGGTCACCGTGTGTGACTCCCTCATTTTTTTTTAAACCGAATATTCGGACAACACATCTAAGAACATACTGCCGTACTGCGAGCCGTCTCGCAGCCTGTGTCATTTACCATCCTAGTGTTTGAGGATGTAAATAGCAGAGGGAAGCAACCATAGGTTACCAAAACAAACAAAAGAATTTTGAACATAATGAGCCAAAAATGGGGTGGGTATGGGCCGCGGCGGGCAAGATTTGGATGGAATCCCCGGGTAGGACGGTGATCAATGCTGTATGTGCTCTACCCGAGCGTAGCTGACCAGAGGGGGGTCCTCAGGCAGGGCGGAGACCAATGCCGTTTCTCCACTGCCTGAGCAACCAGCAAGAACGGGCAAAAATGTAATCATCGTGGGGGGTTGCTGTAAAGGTTCTACCATTGAACCAGAAGAGCAGTTATGAACGGGGGTCTGGCAAGCTCTCAGCGGTTTCTGCCGATAGGCGTGCTGGCAAGTTTTCACAGGTTTCTGCCGACAAATATGGCGTGTGGCCGTGGAAGCGATTTAAACTGAAACAAAGAACATTAGGCAGACATAAACAAACAAGCATGCAACGAATATCGTGCAGGTTCCATCAGAAAGAACACCGTTTCTCCCAAGAGGTTCCTTTTAAAACATCATCTGGATACCTCAGTTATCAGTTGCGAACAGGGTCGCAAAGGGGTTCTCGTTTTGGGAGTCAGACTCAAAGTCATCCTCTTCTCCCGGATGCCATACTCTGGAATGGATGAGGGTTGATAAAGCTGCATGGTGTGACTTAGGGTCCATCTCGTCGTTTCGGACGAACCTGTACGAATTGTCACGGTCCCAAAAGGTGGTGTCTAATTCTGTGGGGACGGAGTTGTCATCGTAGGGCGGTGGTCTTTGGTGGGGTTTGTTGAGGAATGTGATCAGGAAGGGATCACTCGAATAGTGGTCAGATTCGCTGGGTGTGGGGCCTGTTGCATGAGGATAGAAGGGAGGCGTGCTGTGAATATTGTCTGTGTCACAGTCGCTGTCTCTGCTGCTGCTGTCTGTGGGCGTTCCGGGGCGGAGTCTAGAGGTCTGAGGTGGAGTCGAGGGCGGGTCCGTGGATAGGGTGGACGTGTTGGGGGAGGGTAGGGATACGTTGGTTGAGGGCGGGGTGTGGTCTGTTGCGTCGAGCATGACGTGGTGTGTGTGGTTAGACTGCGAGCCATATGCCTTGAGCTGGTTAATATGGAACCACGCGGTCTTCCCGTTGGGGTACTTAATTTTATACACGGAGGGGCTTACTTTGTCCGTAACGGAGTACAGACCCGAATACTTCGGTGACAGGAATGTGCTGGGGTTGTAAATGGAGAGCATGACCTGCTGTCCTACTTCTAACTCAGTCGCATGCACTGTCTTGTCGAAGCAGGCCTTGCTCTGTTTCTTCCTAGTGCCTAATCTTACTGCGGCTGCTAGCTGAGCTGTTTTTACATTTTCCACTAATTGTTTGACTGCGTTCTCGTGTGTGAGGGCCGTCACTTCGGGGCTGGTCAAGTCAAGTCCTAATATAAATTCTGTGCCTTTCATGGGGCGTCCGGTCATGAGAGTGTGTGGGGTGTATCCTGTGGATGTTGAAACGGTGTCACGTAAAAACATTAATGCAAAAGGGAGGACTGAATCCCAAGTGGTGCTGTTCTGTTGGACCATTTTTCTGAGGGTTGCTTTTAGAGTCCGATTCATTCGCTCCACGATACCACTGGACTGGGGGTGGTATACGATGTGGAATTTTGGGGTAATGCCAAATATCGTGAGGACGTTCTTCATGACACGTCCCGTAAAATGGGAACCTTGGTCGGATTCAATGCTGCGGGGGAGTCCCCATCTCGTAAAGATGTGGTGGGTTAAAATCTTTGCGGTAGTCTTTGCCGTGTTTGTTCTAGATGGGAATGCTTCTACCCATTTTGTAAATGTGTCTATTACAACTAAGACGAACTTGTAACCATTCCTGGAAGGGAGCAATGGTCCTATAAAATCAATATGGAGGTTAGTGGGTGTGGCTAAGCTGAGCTTTCTTTGCGTATCTGTCCGGATTGTTTTGGGCACAGATAAGGCAATTTTCAATGTAGTGCGTGACGTCGTCCTTTTAATAGGCCACCAACAGAGCTGCCTGAGGTGGGCTGTAGTGGCGTCAATTCCCTGATGTCCATGACTGTCATGGAACAAACAAATGAGCTGATTCCTGTCCTGTTCAGGAATCACATAAAGGGTGTCTTTTAGGATCACACCGTCATGTGTGGTCAGTGCATTTTTAAACTTATCGTATGGGGCTGGAAAGCTTCCTTTTAAAATCTCCGTGAGATTACGGTCTTGCTTCTGGGCCTGCATTAAATCCTCGATATTAGTCTGCGAGACCTGAACTGCATTCACTGGGGCGCTTTCGGGGGGGGTTCCAAAAATGTCCATGTCTGGAACCTGCTTTAGCCAGTGTGTCGGCTTTCACATTTCCAGGTGGGGAGGAACGGTGGTGACCTCGAACTTTACCGATGCCAAATATCCTGTCCTGTGCTTTGTCTAAAATGTGCCGGAGAAATGGGGCTGAAGGGAGGGGTTTTCTGTCCGCGGAAACAAATCCTCTTGTTTTCCGCAGGGGTAGGAATTCTGTGAGGCTGTTACAGACATAGAGGCTGCCCGTGTATATGTCTGCTGGGCTGGGGAAGGAATCTGGGTGATCTATGATGTACGCAATGGCTGCTAGTTCTGCCGCCTGCGCGCCAAAGTGTCCTGGTAGTTTTAAGGAGATTTCTTCTAGGGCGCGTCCCTGCACGTCCTCAACATAGATGCTGCATCCTGTAATGCGCTTCCCGTCTAACACAGTGGAAGAACCATCCACATAAATCCTTAAAGGTGCGCACGTGTCTGTGTGCTGGGGGCTCTGGGGTGAACTACCTCTCTTTTTGGCGGGTGTGTTTGCGATAAAGGGGCCTGTGTTGTGGTGCGGTGAGATGATTTCACATTCGTGGGGGGTGCCTGGGTACTGAAGGTTGTCGGCTAGGAAAGTGTGGGTCTTGGTCCTTTTAACAGTGATGTCCCGTCCCTGCAAAAGGGTCCATCTGGCTGCACTAATCTGGCTTACTGTACCGTCCTTAAGTCGTCCGTCGAGCAAAGGTTGGGTGGGGGTGTGTTCCATGAGGATTGTGATGGGGTTTAGTCTGGTGATGTATGAAAAGTACTGAACTGCCCAGAAAACTGCGAGCAGTGCCTTTCACAGGCCGAAAATCCCTGCTCCATAGGATCTAAAACTCTGGAGGCGTAAGCCACAGGTCTTAACTGTTCGTGCCGTTCCTGGAGGAGCACGGCCGAAAGGGAGCGGTCTGTGCTAGCTATCTCTATAGCATAGGGGGAAAGCGGGTCTGGAACTTGTAGAGCGGGGGCTACAATGAGTGCGCGCTTTAAAGCGTCTACGGCATCCGTGTGCCACGGAAGCCATTCCCAAGGGGCTCCTTTCTTTAGGAGTTCCGAGAGGGGTGCTGCCTTGGTGGCGAAACCGTCAATATGGTTTCGGCAGTAGCCAACCAGTCCTAAAAACGACCGGAGGGCTGAAACATTCTGGGGAAGGGGCAATTTGACAATCGAGTCAATTCTTTTATGCTCGATCTCGCGTTTACCATGTGTGATAATCGTTCCCAAATATACCACTTTGTCTTTCAAAAGTTGGGCTTTCTTGGGGTTTACTTTGCATCCAATTTGCTGTAGGAGTTCCAGGAGTTCGGCCAGAAGCTCGATGTGCTCTGCCTTGGTGTCTGTCTGCAGTAATAGGTCATCTACGTACTGGACCAGACAGTCGGGGCGAGAAAATTTTGATAATCCATTTGCCAGCTGTCGGTGGAAAATGGAGGGGGAGTTGTGGAATCCTTGTGGAAGGCATGTCCACGTGTACTGCTGACCTTTAAAAGTGACGGCAAATTTGTACTGGCATGCTTATGCCAATGCAATGGACCAGAATCCGTTACTGACGCCAAAACCGTAAAATATCGTGAGTTGGGTCCCTGTTTGAGCATGGTCTTGGGACTTGTGGCTACCGTGGGTGCTCCTGCGGGGGTGACTTTGTTGAGTTCCCGGTAATCGATGGTCAGTCGCCATGATCCATCGGGCTTTCTCACTGGCCAAATAGGGACATTATTAGTAGAGGCTACCGATCTAAGTACGCCTTGTTCTAATAAGCTGTTAATAACCTTTGAGATTACTTCCGGGTGCGGCTATGCAGAGCTAGGTCACATATTCGGCAGCTCCCGCTTGGAACGGACTTTTGGGCTCTTTTACAGGGCCCCCACGGCATTTGTTTGACATTTCCCGGTGTGGGAAGAAGGCTGCAGCAATCCCCTGACAGTGTCCCCCAGGAGTGTTGTGTCTTTTGGCTACCAGACCCGGCAGAAACAGTGAAAGATTTGGTTTGAGCTGCAGCAGTAGACGAGGGCCTCTTCCAGCATACAGGCGGGGGAAGGGCAAGCTTAAAGCTGCAATCTGGCTTGACTCTATCAAAGGTGAATTCTAGCAGCAGAGGGAACAACTGTGAAAAGATCTACCAGGGCCATTGAACAAGCAGGGACGAGGCTTCTGGTGGCGGCCATGGAGGAGTAGGTCACGCATTCGGCAGCTCCCGTCTGGAGCCGACTCTCAGACCTTTTTCAGGAGTTTACATAGACTTTTTGGGGCAGACTGGTGAAGCAAACACTGCCAACTTCTATGAAACGGACCAGAAGTGTAATGGCCAAAGGAGCGGCACTGGAGCAACGGGAGAAGCGAGGGAAAGAAAACAAAATGGCAGCGGCCAGGGACAAAGGGGAGCTGCAGGAGTTCATCAAGCGCTGCTTCGAGGAGTAGCGCGAGGAGATGCGCAAAGAGATGTTGGCGCCTATGCTTTCGGCAATTGAAGGACTCGGGATCACGCAGAAGGACCACGAAGCTAAGATCCAGGAGGTACAGAAAAGATTCAGTCAGAACGAGGACGAGCTCGTGGGCCTGGCGGTGAGAGTGGAGCAGAACGAGGCGCTACACAAGAGGTGGGCGTGAAGACTCGAAGACCTGGCGAACAGGTCGAGGAGAAAGAATCTGCGAATCCTGGGTCTCCCTGAGGGAGTGAAGGGGGCTGATGCCGGGGCATACGCGAGCACGATGCTCGAGGCGATGATGGGCACGAAGGCCCCTTCGAGGCCGCTGGAGTTGGACGGGGCACATCGGGTGCTGGCGAAGAAGCCCCAGGCAAATGAGCCGCCAAGGGCAATGGTGGTGAGGTTCCACCGGTTCACGGACAGAGAGTGGGTCCTGAGATGGGCCAAGAAGGAGCGGAGCAGTAAGTGGGACAATGCAGAGGTCCGAATATACCCGGACTGGAGCACGGAGGTTGCAAAGCAGAGAGCGGGTTTCAACCGGGCCAAAGCGGCGTTGTACCGGAAAGAAGTGAAATTCGGAATGCTGCAGCCAGCGCGACTGTGGGTCACATACAAGGGCCAACACTTATTACTTCGAAATGCCTGAAGAGGCGTGGACCTTTGTACAAGCCGAAAAGTTGGACTCTAACTGAGGGTTTGTGAGGGTGGGGGGGATGTTTTGGGGTTTGATGTGTGATGGTTGTTGTATATAGGGGGTCAATCACGCGCAGGAAATGTTACATGGGCTTGGGGAGAGAGACAAGGCCGTGACAGGAGCTGCGCCAGAGGGGGCGGAGCGGGCTTTGGAAAGCGCGGGAAGAAAGGCGGGAAGGGGAACGAAGGAATGCATATGGATTGGGAGACTCCCACGCGGGGAGGTCAATGGGACGGCGGGGGAAGCTGGGGTCAGCAGGCGTCAGCTGACTTACGGGAGTGACATGGGGGGAGCAAAAAAGCTAGACAGGGGTCTAGCGGGGGGAGGGGAGGGGGGGGGGGGAGGGGAAAAGGGTTGCTGCTGCACTGGCCGAAAGGGAATGGGACACAGAAGAGGTGGTCGGGACGGGGGTCCCCCCTCTGGGGGACTGGAGGGTGAGGGAGGCGTGGACACGGGACTGGCCCAGAAAAGGAGATGGCTAGTCGGCGGGGCGTGGGGGTGGTGAGAGCCCCTCCAATCCGGCTGATAACGTGGAATGTGAGGGGCCTGAATGGGCCGGTGAAGCGGGCTCGAGTGTTCGCGCACTTAAAGGGACTGAAGGCGGATGTGGCCATGCTCCAAGAGACACATCTGAAGGTGGCGGACCAGGTCAGGTTAAGAAAGGGATGGGTAGGACAGGTATTCCACTCGGGACTGGACACGAAGAATAGAGGGGTGGCAATATTGGTGGGAAAGCGGGTGTCATTTGAGGCCGAGACTATTGTAGCTGACAATGGAGGGCGATATGTAATGGTGAGCGGTAGGCTGCAAGGGGCGTGGGTGGTGTTGGTAAAAGTATAAGCCCCGAACTGGGATGATGCAGGATTCATGAAGCGCATGTTGGGGCGCATTCCGGACCTGGAGATAGGAGGCCTGATAATGGGAGGGGACTTCAATACAGTGTTGGATCCAGCACTGGACCGCTCCAAATCAAGGACTGGAAAGAGGCCGGCGGCGGCCAAGGTACTTAGGGGGTTTATGGATCAGATGGGGGGAGTGGACCCATGGCGGTTTGCAAGGCCGCAGGCCAGGGAATTTTCTTTCTTCTCCCATGTACACAAAGCCTACTCCCGGATAGATTTCTTTGTTCTGGGTAGGGCGCTCATCCCGAGGGTGGAGGGGACGGAGTATTCGGCTATAGCCGTTTCGGACCATTCCCCGCAGTGGGTGGAACTGGAGCTGGGAGAGGAGAGGGACCAACGCCCGTTGTGGCGGCTGGATGTGGGCCTGCTGGCGGACGAGGTGGTGTGTGGGAAGGTGAGGGGGTGTATCGAAAGGTACTTAGAGGCCAACGACCATGGGGAGGTGCGGGTGGGGGTGGTATAGGAGGCGTTGAAGGCGGTGATCAGGGGAGAGCTAATTTCCATTAGGGCTCATAGGGAGAAGACAGAGGGTATGGAAAGGGAGAGGTTAGTGGGGGAGATTTTGAGAGTGGACAGGAGATACGCAGAGGCCCCGGAGGAAACATTACTTGGGGAAAGACGACGGCTCCAGACGGAGTTTGACCTGTTGACCACAGGGAAGGCGGAGGCACAGTGGAGGAAAGCGCAGGGGGCGACCTACGAATATGGGGAAAAGGCTAGTCGGATGCTGGCATACCAGCTCCATAAGAGGATGGCAGCGAGGGAAATAGGGGGAGTCAAAGATGGAAGGGGAGCCACGGTTCGGAGTGCAACGAAAATAAACGAGGTATTCAAGGCCTTTTATGAAGAGCTGTACAGATCCCAGCCCCCAGGGGGGGAAGAGGGGATGAGACGATTCCTAGATCAGCTGAGATTCCAGAGGGTGGAGGAGCAAGAGGTGGCTGGTTTGGGGGCACCAATTGGGTTGGAGGAGCTGAGCAAGGGTTTGGGGAGCATGCAGGCGGGGAAGGCCCCGGGACCGGACGGATTCCCGGTGGGGTTCTACAGGAAGTACGCAGACCTGTTGGCCCCGCTACTGGTGAGGACCTTTAATGAGGCAAGAGAGGAGGGGACCCTGCCCCCGACAATGTCGGAAGCGACAATTTCTTTGATCCTAAAGCGGGACAAGGACCCACTGCAATGTGGATCGTACAGGCCGATCTCGCTCCTCAATGTGGATGCAAAGTTGCTGGCAAAAGTGCTGGCCACGAGGATCGAGGACTGTGTCCCAGGGGTAATCCACGAGGACCAGATGGGATTTGTAAAGGGCAGGCAACTAAACACCAATGTGCGGCGGCTCTTAAACGTGATAATGATGCCATCGGAGGAGGGAGAGGCGGAGATAGTGGCAGCTATGGACGCGGAGAAGGCCTTTGACCGAGTAGAGTGGGAGTACCTCTGGGAGGTGCTGCGTAGATTTGGGTTCGGGGTAGGGTTTATCAATTGGGTTAAGCTCCTTTACAGAGCCCCGATGGCGAGTGTAGTGACGAACCGGCGGAGGTCAGAGTACTTTCGACTGTACCGAGGGACGAGGCAGGGGTGCCCCCTGTCCCCCCTGTTGTTCGCATTGGCGATCGAACCATTGGCCATGTCATTGAGGGAGTCTAATAAATGGAGGGGGGTGGTCCGAGGGGGAGAAGAGCATCGGGTGTCGCTATATGCGGATGACCTGTTGCTGTACGTGGCGGATCCAATGGAGGGAATGGTGGAAGACATGCAGACTCTAAGGGAGTTTGGGGAGTTTTCGGGCTATAAGCTCAATGTAGGGAAGAGTGAGCTCTTTGTATTACAGACGGGGGACGAAGAAAGAGGGATAGGGGACCTACCGCTGAGGAGGGCGGAGGGGAGCTTTCAGTATCTGGGGATCCAGATAGCCAGGAGTTGGGGGACCCTACATAAACTGAATCTGGCGAGGTTGGTGGAGCAAATGGAGGAGGATTTCAAAAGATGGGACATGTTACCGCTCTCGCTGGCGGGTAGAGTGCAGTCGGTCAAAATGGTGGTCCTTCCGAGGTTTCTGTTTGTGTTTCAGTGCCTTCCCATCGTGATCACTAAGGCCTTTTTTAAGAGAGTAGGCAGGAGTATTATGGGGTTTGTGTGGGCGAATGAGACCCCGAGAGTAAGGAGAGGGTTCCTGGAACGCAGTAGGGACCGAGGAGGGTTGGCGCTGCCAAACCTGGGGAGCTACTACTGGGCAGCAAATGTGCCGATGATCCGCAAGTGGGTTATGGAGGGAGAGGGGGCGGCATGGAAGAGGATGGAGATGGCGTCCTGTAAAGGAACGAGCCTGGGGGCATTGGTGACGGCACCGCTGCCACTCTCGCGACAAAGTATACCACGAGCCCGGTGGTGGCGGCAACGCTAATGATCTGGGGCCAGTGGAGACGGCACCGGGGTGCAATGGGAGCATCGGTGTGGTCCCCGATCAGGGGTAACCACCGGTTTGTCCCGGGGAAGATGGACGGGGGGTTCCAGAGCTGGCATCGGGCGGGGATTGGAAGAATGGGGGACCTGTTCATCGACGGGACGTTTGCGAGCCTAGGGGCACTGGAGGAGAAGTTTGAGTTACTCCCGGGAAATGCCTTTAGATATATGCAGGTGAGGGCTTTTGTGAGGCGACAGGTGAGGGGATTCTCGTTGCTCCCGGCACAGGAAGTTCAAGATAGGGTGATCTCGGGTGTATGGGTTGGGGAGGGCAAGGTGTCGGAAATACACCAGGAGTTGAAAGAAGAGGGGGAAGCGCTGGTAGAAGAGTTGAAGGGTAAATGGGAGGAGGAGCTGGGGGAGGAGGTCGAGGAAGGTCTGTGGGCTGATGCCCTAGGTAGGGTTAATTCCTCCTCCTCGTGTGCCAGGCTCAGCCTGATACAATTTAAGGTGGTCCACAGAGCGCACTTGACGGGGACGAGGTTGAGTAGGTTCTTTGGGGTAGAGGACAAATGTGGAAGGTGCTCAGGCAGCCTGGCGAACCATGTCCATATGTTTTGGTCATGCCCGGCACTGGAGGGGTTCTGGAGAGGAGTGGCAGGAGCAATATCTCAGGTGGTGAAAGTCCGGGTCAAGCCAAGCTGGGGGCTAGCAATATTTGGAGTAGTGGACGAACCGGGAGTGCAGGAGGCGAAAGAGGCCGGCATTCTGGCCTTAGCGTCCCTAGTAGCCCGGCGAAGGATCTTGCTAATGTGGAAGGAGGCAAAGCCCCTCAGCTTGGAGGCCTGGATAAATGATATGGCTGGGTTCATAAAGTTGGAGAGGATTAAGTTCGCCTTGAGAGGGTCTGCGCAGGGGTTCTACAGGCGGTGGCAACCGTTCCTAGACTATCTCGCAGAGCGTTAGAGGAAGATCGGTCAGCAGCAGCAGCAACCTTGGGGGGGGGGGGGGGGACTGCCTGGGAGGGTGGATGAGCAAGAGATAACATGAAGGGTTGGAGAAACTGGCAAGTACGGGTGAGGGCCAGTGTACAAAGCTGTGTAAATATATCATTTTGCCATGTATATATCTTGCTCTGCGCGATTTCTCGTTTCTTTGTGTTACGGGGGAGGGTTATTGTTTGTAAGGGAGAAAAATTGTGTTAAAAAACTTTAATAAATATATATATATTTTTTTTAAATAACCTTTGAGATTTTTCCCTCTGCCTCTTGGGGAAATCCGTATTGCTTCTGGGGTCTAGGGTCAGGTCCTATTATTTGAACCGAACCAGCCATTCTGCCGCAGTCATGTTTATGACTTGCAAATGCGGCCCTGTTTTTCTGAAGAACTGCCCTAACTTGTTTGTCTGCACTAATCGTGGTCGGGTCAAACCAAAATTCGCCGGCTGCGCTAATCTTGTTTGCATATTCACCTACTGTGAGCGTTGCGTGGCTCTTGCTGACTTTGTCATTTTCCAGACACATTGATTTACTGGATCAAATGAAAGGTTGTGGGAGTTCATGAAATCAATACCCAAAATGTGTTCTGCTGTGTGGTCCAGATCGACCAAAACTATGGGGTGTTTTGTCGTAATATTGCCAATTTGAATGGGTCCAGGGGCTGTGATGTGTCCCTGCTGTGAGTGGCCTATGAAGCCGCTGAGGGTGTGTGGTAGTATGCATTAGGGGTCATGTGGGACTGTGAAGCCATGATGTCATTGGCTGACAGATCTCGGGTCCTGGTTGGACGTTGACCTCTAGCTCCGCCCTGAAGGCGGAGTATAAGTACCAGGAGTCCTCCCCCACAGGCAGTCTACTACTGAACTGCGGGGGAACAGTCACGCTTAATAAAGCCTCATCGACTTCACTCTATTCGTCTCTCGGAGTCTTTGTGCGCTACAATTTATTAAGCGTGACTAAAGGACTATGGAGCTCAGGATCATCCCGGAATGCCTGAGGATCAGCCCCCACGCAGTGAGCGCAGCAGCAGCTTTCAAGCACTGGCAGACTTGTTTCGAGGCCTACCTCAGAACGGCCACCGGCCGGGTCACAGAAGACCAAAAACTACAGGTCCTGCACTCGAGGTTAAGCACGGAGATTTTCTCCCTCATCGAAGACGCAGAGGATTTCCAGACGGCGTTCGCAGCACTAAAAAGTCTCTACGTTCGCCCAGTAAACCAGATCTACGCTCGCTATCAACTCGCAACGAGACGGCAAAGTCCCGGAGAATCGATAGATGAATTCTACGCCGCGCTACTAATTTTGGGACGGGCCTGCAGCTGCCCGCCGGTGAACGCAAATGAACACACGGACATGTTAATGCGCGATGCTTTTGTGGCAGGTATGAACTCCTCCCAAATCCGCCAAAGACTTCTAGAAAAAGAGTCGCTTGGACTCTCAGAGGCACGGGCCCTAGCAGCCTCCCTAGACGTGGCCGCGCGAAATACCCGCGCCTACGGCCCCGACCGCGCGGCAGCCCATTGGGCTCCGTACGCACCCGTCGCGACAAACCCACCCCCCCCGGACACCCCACAGGCTTGCGCGGTTCAAACGCCAAGTCACACCGGGGGAGCCCGCTGCTATTTCTGCGGCTAGGCGAAACACCCCCGGCAGCGCTGCCCGGCCCGCGCAGCGATCTGTAAGAGCTGCGGGAAAAAGGGCCATTTCGCGGCTGTGTGCCGGTCCCGCGAGGTCGCCGCTGTCCCGGGAGAACAGGGAGCCCTGCTCGCCGTTTACGCTCCCCAACCCCCCCAGCGCCCCATGTATGACCCGCCAGCGCTACCACTCTGGGTCCCGACCACCGCTCTCCCCGGAGAACAGGGAGCCCTGCACGCCGTTTACGCTCCCCAACCCCCCCCCCCCCCCCCCGCACCCCATGTATGACCCGCCGGCGCTACCACTTTGGGTCCCGGCCACCGCTGTCCCCAGAGAAGAGGGAGCCCTGCGCATTCCTAACGCTCCCCAACCCCCCCAGCGCCCCATGTGCGACCCGCAGGCGCCGCCATTTTGGGTCCCGGCCACCACGAGGGGAGGAAGGGCGCCGCCGCCATCTTGTGACCCCCCCGCCATGTGCGATGCATGGGAGCAGCCATCTTGTTCACCCTCGACGCCATCTTGGACGGCAACAACGGACCCCAGTGTCGACGGCTCCACGGGGTTCGAAGAAGACGCTCAACCATTACAACCACGTCTAGCTTCAATGATGCTGGACCAAGCACGGCCCCGGACGCTCCAGACGACGACGACAACGGTGCTGATAAACGGGCATGAGACACCATGCCTGGTCGACTCCTGGAGCACGGAGAGCTTTATCCACCCCGACACGGTAAGACACTGTTCTTTGACCATCCGTCCCAGCGCACAAAAGATTTCCCGAGCTGCAGGATCCCACTCCGTACAGATCAAAGGCTTCTGCATAGTTACCCGAACGGTGCAAGGGAGGGAGTTCAAAAACTACAGGCTCTACGTCCTTCCCCAACTCTGCGCCCCCACATTACTGGAATTAGACTTCCAGTGCAATCTACAGAGCCTAACCTTCAAATTCGGCGGCCCAATACCCCACTCACTATCTGCGGCCTTGCAACCCTCAAGGTGCAACCCCCATCCTTGTTTGCAAACCTCACCCCGGATTGCAAACCCGTCGCCACTAGAAGCAGACGGTACAGCGCCCAGGACCGGACCTTCATTCGGTCCGAAGTCCAGCGGCTACTAAAGGAAGACATAATCCAGGCCAGCAATAGTCCCTGGAGAGCACAGGTGGTAGTAGTAAAGACAGGGTAGAAGCAAAGGATGGTCATAGACTATAGCCAGACCATCAACAGGTACACACAACTAGACGCGTACCCTCTCCCCCGCATATCCGACATGGTCAATCGGATTGCCCAATATAAAGTCTTCTCCACCGTGGACCTCAAGTCCGCCTACCATCAGCTCCTCATCCGCCCAAGTGACCGCAAGTACACAGCCTTCAAGGCAGACGGGCGATTATACCATTTCCTAAGGGTCCCATTTGGCGTCACAAACGGGGTCTCGGTCTTCCAACGAGAGATGGACCGAATGGTTGATCAACACGGGTTACGGGCCACGTTCCCGTATCTCGACAATGTAACCATCTGCGGCCACGATCAGCAGGACCACGACGCCAACCTCCAAAAATTCCTCCAGACCGCTAAAGCCTTGAACCTCACGTACAACGAGGACAAGTGCGTTTTTAGCACAAACCGGCTAGCCATTCTGGGCTACGTAGTGCGCAATGGGATAATAGGCCCCGACCCCGAACGTATGCGCGCCCTCATGGAATTTCCCCTCCCACACTGCTCAAAAGCCCTAAAACGCTGCCTGGGGTTCTTTTCATACTACGCCCAGTGGGTCCCCCAGTACGCAGACAAGGCCCGCCCCCTAATACAGACCACGACCTTCCCTCTGTCAACAGAGGCTTGCCAGGCCTTCAGCCGCATCAAAGCGGATATCGCAAAGGCCACGATGCGCGCCATCGACGAGTCCCTCCCCTTCCAGGTCGAGAGCGACGCCTCCGACGTAGCTCTAGCGGCCACCCTTAACCAAGCGGGCAGACCCGTGGCCTTTTTCTCCCGAACCCTCCACGCTTCAGAAATCCGCCACTCCTCAGTGGAAAAGGAAGCCCAAGCCATAGTGGAAGCGGTGCGACATTGGAGGCATTACCTGGCCGGCAGGAGATTCACTCTCCTCACGGACCAACGGTCGGTAGCCTTCATGTTCGATAATGCACAGCGGGGCAAAATCAAAAACGACAAGATCTTAAGGTGGAGGATCAAGCTCTCCACCTTCAACTACGAGATCTTGTATCGTCCCGGAAGGCTGAACGAGCCGTCCGATGCCCTATCCCGCGGCACATGTGCCAACGCACAAATTAACCGCCTCCAAACCCTCCACGAGGACCTCTGCCACCCGGGGGTCACTCGGTTCTACCACTTTATTAAGTCCCGCAACCTCCCATACTCTTTAGAGGAGGCCCGTACAGTCACAAGGAACTGCCACATCTGCGCAGAGTGCAAACCGCATTTTTTCAGGCCGGATGGTGCGCACCTGATTAAGGCTTCCCGCCCCTTTGAACGCCTTAGTCTGGATTTCAAAGGACCCCTCCCCTCCACCGACCGCAACATATACTTCCTTAATGTGGTGGACGAGTACTCCCGCTTCCCATTCGCCATCCCCTGCTCTGACATGACCGCGGCCACAGTCATTAAAGCCCTGAACACCATATTCACACTGTTCGGTTGCCCCGCATACGTCCACAGCGACAGGGGGTCCTCCTTCATGAGTGACGAGCTGCGCCAGTTCCTGCTCAGCAACGGTATAGCCTCGAGCAGGACGACCAGCTACAACCCCCGGGGGAACGGGCAAGTAGAGAGGGAGAACAGCACGGTCTGGAAGACCGTCCTACTGGCCCTACAGTCCAGGGACCTCCCAGTTTCACGGTGGCAGGAGGTCCTCCCGGACGCCCTCCACTCCATCCGGTCACTACTCTGTACTAGCACTAACCAAACGCCTCATGAGCGCCTCCTTGTCTTCCCCAGGAAGTCCTCCTCTGGAACGTCGCTGCCGACCTGGCTGGCGGCCCCAGGACCCATCTTGCTCCGAAAACATGTGCAGGCGCACAAGTCGGACCCGTTGGTCGAAAGGGTTCACCTCCTTCACGCGAACCCGCAGTACGCTTACGTGGAGTACCCCGACGGCCGACAGGACACGGTCTCCCTGCGAGATCTGGCGCCCGCCGGCAACACACCCCCCCCCCCCCCGACACCAATCACCCCCTTCCTGCCACCGCCGCACCCCGCGACCGCCCCCTTCCCAGAAGGATCGGTCCTCCTCCCAGGCCCGACCAGGAGTGAAGCCCAAGCTGAAACCGTAAGGCTCCCGGAGACGACAACACCAGAACAAGCACCACCACCACCACCGGGGCCGAGGCGATCGACACGGACGACCAGACCGCCCGACCGACTCGTGGCGTCGATCTAACACTACAATGTGGACTTTTAACGAGAACATTTTGTCTTTTTTTTTTCCCTGACGATTACTGTAAATAGTTCGAAACAAAAAAAAAAAACCTTGTACATACTGTAATAACATGCGAAAGTTTTCCTCCCAGGACCAGCCTTGTAAACCCTTACCACCATGCGAAGCATCACCCCGCCGGTTCATTTTTAACAAGGGGTGAATGTGGTAGTATGTATTAGGGGTCATGTGGGACTGGAAGCCCTAATGTCATTGGCTGACAGATCCCGGGTCCTGGTTGGCCGTTGACCTCTAGCTCCGCCCTGAAGGCGGAGTATAAGTACCAGGAGTCCTCCCCCGCAGGCAGTCTACTACTGAACTGCGGGGGAACAGTCACGCTTAATAAAGCCTCATCGACTTCACTCTATTCGTCTCTCGGAGTCTTTGTGCGCTACAGGGTGATTGTGGCTGTAGTGGGCCACGTGTCTTTTTGGAACATTGTGGAGGAATTAATTGTGGTGCAGGACCCTCCTGTGTCCCAGAGAAATTCGATGGGCTGACCCCGTATTTTCGCTGCAACGACTAGTCGGCCGGACCTATCCCAAAGGGTGTCGCAGACCCAACTGGGGGAGCCCGAACACCGTCAGCCAGTTCCATTCAGGTCTGTCTGGTCTGAACGGGCGCTCACACTATGTATGGGCTTTGTCTTGTTATTATTCAGAGTGCCTGCCTGCTGGGCCCTCTGTGGCTTTCGTGGGGCATTGCATTCTCGTGCAAAGTGCCCTAATTGTCCACAGTTGTAACACTCCTGTGGTTTCTGTGGGGGCTGTTCCTGCCTTCGTTCACCAATGCGGGGTTCTGGTGCGCTTTCATTGCTTGGATATCTGCCTCTGCCTGCTGTTCTTCGGGTTTCCTAATTGCGGGTTTGTTTTGGACAGATTGCTCCCAGGTGTGGGACAACCTCTTTAAAACCCATTTTACATTGTGCGCTTCTTCCGAGGGGTCATAATTGATACAGGCTTTTTGCCCTGCCTCTGTGGCATGGGAGATAAGGGTGCGGGTCCATTTGGCCATGTTGTCTGGGAACAAATGGGCGTGGTCTAAGTTTCCGAAAACGGCTGTAAAATGGATCCACAGGCGTCCAGCAAACGCTGTGGGGTGTTCTGTTTTCTTCTGCCTGCACTTATTCAGGCCTTCTACTGGGTCACCTCTGTTATAACCGATCGCGTCTAGGATCGCCGTGTGCATCTCTGCAAGGGTGCCTCCTCCTCCATTCTGTGGGTCGGGAAGGGCTGCTACAACAGCTTAAAACTGTGAGCTTCACTTGCTCACGCTCATCCAGGCCGTACATGGTCGCCTGCTGCTTCACTCTAGCAAAGAAGTGGTGGGGATCTGAGGTGGGGAAGAACGGTGTGATCTTTTCGCACGCGTGCCGTAATTGGGTCACGGTTAAGGGGGTGGTGTAAAGGAATTCTGCGTCTCCTTCCGATGTGACTGTGCGGTGGGTGGTTACTGGATTCATGGGTGCCTGATCTATGTGCTCTGTGGGGGATTGGGGTGCTTTTCTCTTTTGGGGCTTTCCTTGCGCACATGTTCCCTGAACATACCTATGCGTGGTTTCGTTTAATTCTTGCCAATCAGGGCCGTCTTCCTCATCTGATTGGAATCCATAGGTGCTCTGAAACCCATTTTGCACTGAAAGCAAAGACTGCAGTTCTGCAATCTGCTTCCTGCATTTTGCATGATCCACTGAGCTTTGTTTGTGCTCCGTGGTGGCAGCATGGAGTGCTCTTAACGCTGCTTTTAGATCGCTGCACTGCCTTTGCAATGCCTCTACCTGTTTCTCTGTCTCTTCTCTTACCAGAACTGCACGTTGCGTGTCCTGATAGGCCTTATCGTATTGGGTTTGGAAGATGCACAGGTGCGCTAGACAAGACTGGTGTGCCCTCTTAGCATAATCCACCACTCCGCCCTTTGCTGCCAACTTCCTTCTTAAATCTATATTCTCTCTCTCGATCTCATTAACATCGACCTTGCTCATTCGCTGTCTCTCTTCTATCTCTTTGCGGAGCATCCGAACGACCTCCT
Source organism: Scyliorhinus torazame (assembly GCF_047496885.1). Lineage (NCBI taxonomy): Eukaryota > Metazoa > Chordata > Chondrichthyes > Carcharhiniformes > Scyliorhinidae > Scyliorhinus > Scyliorhinus torazame. Next base: position 341,805,291 of record NC_092708.1, on the reverse strand, counting down.
CTGTGCCTCGCAATTGTGCCAGACAGGACACGATTGCCATCGGCTTGCAAGCTTTCCCTAAGCTTTTCTTATGGATCTCTGACAGGTTCTCCCACCAAGCATGTCCTATACTCCTGGGTCCTGTTTCCTCACTATCACAGAATTCACTCCAAAGGGGCCATCCTTTCCCTTTGAGATATTTCCTGATCTCTTCTTCCCAAACGGGACACTGCTCTACTGCTGGTCGCTGCGACCACCAATTCCTGGGGGCTCATAAGGCGTTCCATTGCGTTCATTGCCATTTTTCCTGTATGAATGCTCTTTTAAAATGTGGAACGAGGGGTACTAAGGTGGTGCTGTAAACACGGGTACGGCGTTCGCTACTTTCCGGAATACAAACTCCCGACAGTTTCTCGCAACAAAAAATCTATCAGTTTTACCTTATAGCCCTGTTAGTTACGCATACATTAACATGCTTCCGAATTATAAGGATTGATCAGAATTGCTTGAACACTTGTGGTTTTTCTGTTCCCAATTGGATTCTCAATTCAAATTTTGGGTTCTCCCGGAGTGGTTAGGCCACTTCTAAGTCGGGTCCCGTCAGATGTCGCCACTAAATGTTGCTAACTTTGGTTGGCTCTTAATTTGGCTCAGACACAGCAGTAAATGTTGCTCGTTGTGTCTTTACTTAATTTGCTCTGTTTTATAACCTTTGCTCTAGAGTCACCAGGTATCTTTATGATACCACGAGGTTCAAGTTCAAGTACTGATCAATAACTCAATACACCAGTTAGTGAGTTTCAAATCAAAACACATTTATTATACACAGTCAATCACTGCCCATGCATAAAACTCTACTTACTAGACTATCTCAAACACTATAGGCCTATATTTAGCATTGGAACTGGCCCACCAGGTCAGGGGAACAAATGGCCTTTCGTTCGAGTTCTGAGTCTGCAGGCTTCAAAGCTGGTATGGACTAGTAGCTAGGAGCGCCTATCTAGTAGCGTGCGTTGACTGGAGACTTACTTGGTTGATGCAGCAATTTAGGCAGGTCACGTTCAAGGGGTTGTTTTGAGCTGCTGAGAGACCCTGCCAAGAAGGACGAATTGAACTTGGGGACACTATTTTATAGTCCCCAGGGGCTTCACGCCCCTTTGGGCGGACCCCGTACCTGGTTCCAATACTGGAGCTGTTCCCTGATCGCTGGGCGGTCCCTAAATGTCCGTTGGCCTTCTTTGTCTTGGCTCCTGCTGGCGCCGAGGAGTCTGGCTTGGCCTTGTTTACATTAACTGTTTCCAATTGTTCCCGGGGATCGCTCATTAATATGCAGATGGCTGTTAGTTTCAGTGCTGTCTGGGTTTCTGTAAGTTCTGATACACAGGAAACTTTGCACCTGCTTGTTTTGCCTGTGTTGACTGAATTCCCTGTAGCCTTTGCGGGTCACTATTTTAAAGTCGGGAAGTGGTCAACCCAGGTGGCTACAGTAGACAAATACATGGCAGATGCAGTATAACATGATAAATGGGAAGTTATCCACTTTGAATGAAAAAACAGAATGAATGAATTGGGAAATGTTGACGTACAAAGGGACCTGGGTGTCCACGTACACCAGTCATTGTAAGCAAGCATGTAGGTACAGCAAGCAGTTAGGAAGGCAAATGGTATGTTGGCCTTCATTACATGAGGATGGAGTACAGGAGCAAGGATATCTTTACAGCAGATGTATGGGGCTTTGTTGAGACCACACTTGGGAGTATTGTGTGCAGTTTTGATCCCCTTATCTACTTGCTATAAAGTTTCACCAGATTGATTCCTGGGGTGGCAGGATTGTCCTATTAGAAGAAATTGGATTGACTCGACCTGTATTCACTGGAATTTAGCACAATGAGAGGGAATCTCATTGAAACATATAAAATTCTGACAGGTTTGGACAGACTGGAAGAGGGATGTTTCCTCTGGCTGGGGTGTTGAGAACAAGGGGTCAAAGTCTCTGGATACAGGCCATTTAGGACTGAGATGACGAGAAATGTCATCACTCAGAGGATGATGAATCTGTGGAATTCTCTATCGCAGAAGGCTGTGGAGGCAAAATCACTGAATATACGTAAGAAGGAAATGGCTAGATTTCTGGACTCTAAAGGTGTCAACGGGTATGGGGAACAGGTACCGCCGAGCAGAAACTAGTAGCCAAGTTCAGCACGCGTGAGGACGGCCTCAACCAGGATCTCAGGTTCACGTCACATTACATGTAACCCCACCATACTGCCCGGGTTTGCAGAACCCTACTAACTGTTCTGGCTTGAGACAATTCACAGCTCAATTACCTGTGATTATCCCTCACTCCACTCACACTGTTTGTACCTGTAAAGAATTATTTACCTGTAAAGATTCGCATTCCAACCGTTCTTCACATTCAAATCATTATCTTGCAATTGTGTATCTGCTTCCACTTCACCTGATGAAGGAGCAGCGCTCCGAAAGCTTGTGATTTCAAATAAACTGTTAGATTTTAACCTGGCATTGTGAGACTTCTTACTGTACTCACCCCAGTTCAGCACTGGCATCCCCACATCATGGTTATGGGAAAAGCATAGGAGTATGGTGTTGAGATAGAGGATCAGCCATGATCACATTGAATGGCAGAGCAGGCTCGAAGGGCCGAATGGCATACTCCTATTTTCTATGTTTCCCACTTGGTTCACTGTCTGTGCGGAATCTGCACATTCTCCCCATGTGCGTGGGTTTCCTCCGGGTGCTCCAGTTTCCTCCCACAGTCCAAAGTTGTGCAGGTTAGGTGGATTGGCCATGCCAAATTGCCCTTGGGTTAGATGGGGTTTCAAGGTTACGGGGATAGGATGGAGGTGTGGGGTTAAGTAGGGTGCTCTTTCCAAGAGCCGGTGCAGTGGACCGAATGGCCTCCTTCTGCACTGTAAATTCTATGATTCTATGTTTCCTCCTCTTATTTCTTGTTATCATGCAAGTCTATACTTAATTAGTGTCAGTGGTGATTGCACTTTGACATTTTTTTAATAAACTTAGAGTACCCAATTCATTTTTTCCAATTAAGGGACAATTTAACATGGCCAATCCACGTGACCTACCCTGCACATCTTTTGGGTTGTGGGGGCGAAACCCACGCAAACTCAGGGAGAATGTGCAAACTCCACAGGACAGTGACCCAGAGCCGGGATCGAACCTGGGATCTCGGCTCCGTGAGGCAGGAGTGCTAACCACTGTGCCACCGTGCTGCCCCGATTTCTTGACAATACTCAAGATTTATCCTGAATTTCCACAACTCTTAATAGTAAATAACCTATCAAGCAGAAGTTTGTGAAATCCATTTTACACAACAGCATCTAAACGCCTCTCCCTGGAAGGAGGGCGCCAATAACAAAAGATGGTTTGTACAAAGCTAAGAATCAAAGCCATTTAGGGAAACTGTCCCTGAACCTTGACAACATTTCCAAACTACAGTACAGACATAAATCATATCCAGAGCCCTCACTATGACCTTCAAATGTCAACGGTATCTAAATAAATCCAATCGCAAATAATTCCAAAACGTTTGTTCTATTCAGCTTTTAAAATCAATAGGCTCTTCATTAACAAAAACAACTCAACTATTTTAAGGATAACATATTTATGCGAATCCAAAAGAAAAGTTGAAATAATAACAAGAACGAATCAAAACTGGTGAATACTTTCCGCTTGTATATCAATTTAAAACTTTCCCGTCTTGACAACAAACTCGTCTTTGAATAATAACTGCATGTGTAGATTAAAAAGGGTCTCTAACTCTGAAACACTGGCTGCCATTTCTTACCTGCAACCCACCCTGCTAAGAAGTCAAGTAAGTGCATTTCGTGCCAAATGTCACCTCCTTCTCTCCAATACTGGCGGGATGATGGACTTTGGAGTTTACAACTGTCACACAAAGACCTAGTGACAGTCCGACCAATTTCAGTTATGTAACACAGCCTGCGAGCATGGCAATAGACAGCCTTTCCTAGCGCTGCAGCAGACAGTGATTCCGAGAGATGGCGTAAACAACGTGTAAAGCCCGGCGGAAATACCCGACTGGCGGCGGAAATAGCCGAGTGTCGGGAGGAACGAACCCGCTGCGGGCGGAGATGCCCGACGGGAGGAGGGAAAAACCCCGTGTGGACGGAAATACCCGACTGGGAGCGGAAGGGGCCGAGTGTCGGGAGGCGATAACCGGCTTTGGTGGGGGGGGGGGACCGCCCGACAGGCGGCGGGAATAGCCCAGTGCGGGCCAACCCTGGGTCGGCAATATGGCGGGAAGGTTGCCGTTTGAATGCGAGACACGATTTTCATATTTCGATGGGGAGGTCAATTAGGAATGAACCTAATTGTCAAAGCTAACAACTGTTGATCGGCGGCGGTATGAAAATGATTAAATATTCACTGAGAAATAGAGAATTATTTACTGTTAAAAGCAAAATATTGCCGATGCAGGCACTTGTTTTAGATTAATTTACAGAATGTGGGCTTTATTGCCCATCCCGAGTTGCCCTGCAGAAAGTGGTGACGAGTTGCCTGCTTGAACCACTGCAGTTCTTGAGATGTAAGTACACCTACTCTGCTAATAGGGAGAGAGTTCCAGGATATTGCCTCCGGAACGGGACATACTTCCAAGTCAGGGTAATGAGTGACTTGGAGGGGAACCTCCAGGTGGTGGGGTTCCCAGGTACCTGTTGCTCTTGTCCTTCTAGGTAGTAGTGGTCATGGGTTTGGAAGGTGCTTTCTAAGGAACGTTGGTGAATTACTGCAATGCATCTTGTATATGGTACATACTGGCTGCCACTGTTCGTCAGTAGTGGAGGGTTGAATGTTTGTGGAAGGGGTAGCAATCAAGTGGGCTGCTTTGGCCTTGATTGTGTCGAGCTTCATGAATGCTGTGGGAGCTGCACTCATCCAGGCAAGTGGAGAGTATTCCATTACACTCCTGACTTGCACCTTGTTAGTCCAATTCAGTTTCTGATCAATGGTAACCCCAAGGATGTTGATTGTGGAGGATTCAGCGATGGTGATGTCATGGGTTAGATCCTCTCTTGTAGGGGATGGTCATTGCTTGATGTTTGTGTGGTGTGAATGCAACTTGCCACTTGTCAGCCTAAGCCTGGATATTGTCCAAGTCTTGCTGCATTTAGACATAGACTGCTTCATTATCCTGAATGGTGCTGAACATTACAACCTCACTTCTGACCTTATGATGGAAGGGAGATCATTGATGATTATTGAAGCAGCTGAAGATGGTTGGACATAGGACTCTACCCTGAGGAACTCATACAGTGATGTCCTGGAGCTGAGATGATTGACCTTCAACCACCATCTTCCTTTGCACCAGGTATGACTCCAATCAATGGAGAGTTTCCCCTGATCCCCTTGACTCCAGTTTAGCTAGGGTTCCTAGATGCCACACTTGGTCAAATGCTGCCTTGATGTCAAGTCACTCTCACCTCATCTCTAGCATTCAGCTCTTTTGTCCATGTTTGAACTAAGGCTATAATGAGGTCAGGAGCTGAGTCACTGGTGGAACCCAAACTGAGCATCCGTGAGCAGGTTATTGCTGAGTAACTGCCGCTTGACAGCACCATTGATGACTTCTTCCTTCACTTTGCTGATGATGGGAGAGTAGACTGATAGGGCGGTAATTGGCTGGGTTGGATTTGTCCTGTTTCCTGTGTACAGGACACACCTGGGCAATTTTCCACATTGCCATGTAGAGTTTGGATTTGGGTTTGGTTTTCTTCTGGGTGCTCTGGTTCCTCCAACAGTTCAAAGATGTGCAGGATCGGTGGATTGGCCAGGCTAAATTGCTCCTTGGTGTCCAATGGGTACGGTGGGGTTACTGGGTTGCGGGGATAGGGTGGAGGTGTGGGGTAACGCAGGGTGCTCTTTCCAAGGGCCAGTGCAGATTCGATGGGCCGAATGGCCACCACCTGCACTGTAAATTCTATGCTTAACCTTGCTTTCACCTGAGGTATGGTGACCCTCAGGTTAAATCACCATGAGTCAGCTCTTTATCTTAACCTGGAGAGCAGCTTCTGGGACTGTGGCAACATTTATATTTTATTCTGATTACTTCTGATTCTCGCCCTCAAGAAACTGATCCTCTGAAACTGGACCCATGCCGACTGGCCACGCCCTCTGGATGCCGATCACGCCCCCTAGATACCGACCACACCCTGGATACTGACCCCTGCACACAGGTCCTCCCATGGAACCATGCCGACTGGCTCCGCCCTCCGAACACTGACCACGCCCCCTTGGACACTGGTGCTCCCCCACCCAGGATCACTGCCCCCGCCCACCGGGTCTCTGGCCCCGCCCCTGGACCATCTGATCCTCCAAAGGCTGGCCCCGCCCCCTGGACACAGGTCCTCCCACTGAACCCACACCGACTGGCTCCGCCCCCTGGACACTGGCCACGATCCCTGGACCGTTGCCCTCCGAGTCACTGGCCCCGCCCCCTGGACCACCTGATCCCATAGCGGGTGGCCCCGCCCCCTGGACATTGGCCCCGCCTTAACAGGCTTCCGCTTTCGGTTCAATCCGCCGCCGTCTACACTTGAGTTTTCCTTAAAAAATTCGAGTCTTGACTAAAACCAAACCGCTGCAGATGTTTAAATCACTTTGGAAGTCACATTTCCTGCGTCTGTTTTACATTTACACCGCCCTCCAAGTGCGACTCCTATTAGTTGTGAAGAGTCAGCCACAAGAGACACCCAGTCAGGTAGTCAGCGTCTGGCTGCAATGTAATCCGGAGTACGGTGGGATTCGCCTGCAGTGCGGTTTGATGTATGACTGCGGCAGGGCAGCTTTGCAATTCGTTCTGAAATGTGTTTCCGGTGGGCCAAGGTTAAAGTCTAGCCTGGTGCAATAAACAAGTATGCGGTTAGGCAAACGTTGTTCAGATTATATAAAATATGCTATTCCGTTAATTTCAAGTAATACACAATTTATGAAAGATTTTTTTTGAAGTTGGCCAGAATAAGTTTTTAAACATTTTATTATCTGTTGACATTTTAATCTCGTCAAATTTAATATTCGTTATTTATCTGCATCACAGGTCACGTAATTTAATTTGAGCCCAGTTTGGTTGCATTCATTTTATTGTACAAATCTTTTCAAAGATCGACTTTAGTGATACCATTGCGTTTTTGAGTCAGTGACCTAAATGAAATGAAGCAATGTATTTGATGTGGATGATCACAAAAGATAGCTTTTAAATCGAATAGCTCCATGCTCTTATTTATCTGATGAAATTATTCTCAATTGTATCATTTACCTTGTAATGATAGACCTAATTGAATAAGCAAAAGCTATTGAAATCGAAACTAAATAAAACTGCAACCAATCGGCCTTGCATTTAAGGGCAGAATTACTGTTATGAACATGTGTTAAATCTCTAATAACAATTTCGAGTCATAAAATGTCTAAATGACATTGGTATAATGCAGTTTATTTTGTGTGCTCCACATTTACATGCTGCTGTTCACATGATTATTGGATTTTTTTATTGTCACGTGGAGGTACAGTGAAAAGTATTGTTTTATGTACAGTTCAGATGGATCATTCTGTACATGAAAAAACATAAGGCAAACAAATACATAAACAAAGGTCTTGTGTGAAGCATACGATCAGTCCATAAGAGGGTCATTTAGGAGTCTGATACCAGTGGGGAAGAAGCTGTTTTTGAATCTGTAAGAGTGTTCACGAGTGTGTTCACGGACTTCTGTATCTCCTGCCCGATGGACGAAGTTGGAAGAGTGAATAAACTGAGTGGGAGGAGTCTTTGATGATGCTGCCTGCTTTCCCAAGGCAGTGGGAGGTGTAGTCAGAGTCTAATATATGCCCCATGAGATCCCCTCTCTAAGCAGGCTTCTGTTGAGATGCAATTGTACCCATGTGTTCGTATTTATAACTATGAAATGAGACATTACCCACCATGTTGGACTATATGTCTTGTCTGAGCGCAGAAGTGCTTTGTCTATGGCTCCTGTTGGTATCCAGGGAGTGTGTTGGAAGTATGGAAAAACCTGATTATAATTAAATAGGTCCCACTTTTGTGAAATTGGTCTGTGCCAATGTGAGATTTGTTCTGTGATAAATTAGCCCGGTAATGGTGCCAAAAGTTACTAAGCTCCCTGGTGGAGCACTATTTAAGTGTTCAGTCCCTCCCTATAGATTAGTTCCTGAATTAATTTTCACTTTTCACTAACCTGGACTATGCCAGTGTGCTCCTGGTCACCCTCCTATTTCTACCCTTCTAAACTAAGTTATCCAAAAATCTTAGTTCTATGAGGCTTAGTTACCTGATTTACATTGGCATTTGGGTCAAAAATGCCTTCATTTTGAAATTAATGTTCTTGGCACTGCTGCCTCACAGCATCAGGGACCCAGGTTCAATTCCAACCTTGGGTGACTGTGTGGAGTTTTCACTTTCTCCCTTTTGTCTGCACGGGTTCCTCTGCTCTGGTTTCCTCCCACAGTCCAAAGATGCTCAAGTTAAGTGAATTGGCCATGCTACATTGCCTGATGTGCAGGTTAGGTGGGGTTACAAGGATAGGGCGGGGAAGTGGGGTTCGGTACTGGACCTAGGTAGGGTGCTCTTTCCGACACGATGGGCTGAATGGCCTCCTGCACTGTAGGAATTCTATGATTCTAAATTACGCCTTCCCTATCTTGGTTTCTCCTCCACCCCACAGGCTTCTGAGATGACTACAGTGAGCTAATTCTAACGTCTTCTGCATTTTTAATTGTGGCACCATTCATTAATCACTGTGCCTTCAGTTGCCAAGGCTCCAAGCTCCAGAATGTCCTCCCTAAGGGTGCTGATGGTGGCACATTAAGAGATCAGAATGTGTTAATGGCAGAACAAAGATAAGCAGTGTGTCAAAGAACAATTTAGAACTGGGAAGAAATGGCCCTCGTTTGGTGGGTGGAGGGGGGGGGGGGGGGGTTGTGGACAATGAGGGGAAAATGAGTCAATGGAAGAAATACAAATAAAGTGATGAAATAAAAATGGGGTGAAGGTGGTGGAGAGAGTTAAGAGTCTGAAGTTATTGAACTCCATGTTGGGTGCTGTAACGTGCCTAATCGGAAGATGAGGTGCTGTTCCTCCAGTTTGCATTGGGCTTTACAATTGCAGCAGGCCAAGGACGGACATGAGAGCAGGACAGTGAGTTGAAATGGCAAGTGACAGGGAGGACTGGGTCCTGCTTGCAGAATGAACTGAAGCTGATCTGCAAAGCAGTCACCTAGCCTGTGTTTCGTCTCTCCAATGTAGAGTAGACCGCATTGCAAGCAGCTAATGCAAAAGACCAGATTTGAAGGAGGTGCATGTAAAGCGCCTCCTTGCCTGAAAGAGTGCTTAGGCCCTTGGATGGTGAGCAAGAAGGAGGTAAAGGGGCCGGTGTTACACCTTCTGCAATTTGTATGGGAAGAGGGTGAGATGATGGAGGAGTGGACCAGTGTAACCCAAAGGGAACAGTCCCTGCGGAATGCTGACAGGGGAGTGAAGAGAAGATATGTTTGGTGGCATCATGCTGGATTTGGCAGAACTGACGAAGGATGATTCAATGCAAAGGCTGGTGAGGAGAAAAGTGAGGGCTAAAGGGGCCGTATCCTGGTTCTGGGAGGGAGGGGAAGAGTGAAAACAGAGGTGCGTGAGATGGGTCAGATGTGGTTGAGAGCCCTGTCTACCACAGTGGGTGGGAAACCACGATTAAGAACGAATGAAGACATGTCAGCTTTGGAAAGCGGCATCATAAGAACAGATGATGGAGGTGAAGGAACTGGGAGAATTGGATGGAGTCCTTACAGGATGTGGGGTGTGAGGAGCTGTAGTCGAGGTAGCTGTGGGAATCGGTGGGCTTATAATAGATACTAGTGGATAGTTTATCCCCAGAAATGGAGACAGAGGTCAAGGAAGGGAAGTGTCGGAGATGGACCATGAAAAGGGTGGAAATCGGAAGTGAAATTATTAAGTTTTTCCAGGCCCAGACGGAAACATGAAGCGGCGCCAAAACAGTTGCCGATTGTACCGATAAAAGAGTTGTGGGATGGTGCCGGAGTAGGACTGGAACAGAGAATGTTCCACATACCCCATAAAAAAAGACAGGCAAAACTGGGACGTATGCCACACTTTTGGTTTGGAGGAAATGAGACATATGTCAAAGGAAAAATTGTTTAGTGAGAAGACATGTTCAGCCAGATGGAGGAGAGTAGTGTTGGATGAGGATTGTTCATAGAATCATAGAATTTACAGTGTAGAAGGAGGCCATTTGGCCTATCGAGTCTGCACTGGTGCCTGAAGAGAACACCCTACTCTAGCCCAGGCCTCCACCCCATCCCTGTAACCCAGCTTTTAGACACTTAAGGGGCAATTTAGTGTGGCCAATCCACTTAGCTTGCACATCCTTGGACTGTGGGAGGAAACTGTAGCATCTGGAGGAAACCCACACAGACACTGGGAGAATGCATAGACAGTGACTCAACCAAGGAATCGAGCCTGGCACCCTGGAACTGTGAAGCAACAATGCTAACCACTATGTTACTGTTCCACCCGTTCAAGAAAGAAGTGGCGAGCCCTCGGACCAAGCTGGTGGAGAATAGAGGTATTGGACATCCATGGTAAAGAGCAGTCGGTTCGAGCCGGGGAACTGGATGTGATGTAAGGCATCAGCGGAATCGCGGTTGTAGTTGGGAAAGGGAGTTGGGAAGGGAGTGGACAAGAGGAGACCATATGGAGTCAAAATAGAAAGACATTTGTTTGGGACAGGAGCAGGCTGATATGATGGGTCTACTGGGACAGTCCTGTTGGTGGATGTTGGGAAGAGGTGGAAAAAGACTGTCCGGGGTTGGGAGACTGAGGTTAGAAGCTGTGGAAGGAAGATCTCCAGAGGAGAGAGGCCAGTGACAGTCCTGGAAACAATGGCTTGATGCTCAGTGGTGGAGTTCTGGTCGTGTTACCAAACAGTGTGCCGGTGCATTCTTGGAGAATGTCTACGAGGATGTACCACCTTACGAGGATGTACCACATTACTATAGACCCTGAGGTATACAGAAAAATGCGTAGGGCCCAGACCTCCCTGTCGCCATTTCAACTCCCCATTCTGCTCTCATGTCCACGTGTCCGTACTTGGCCTGCTGCAATGTTCTAGTGAAGCCCAATGCAAACTGGAGGAACAGCTCTCATCTTCCAATTAGGCTCGTTACAGCCTTCTGCACTTAAGTTCAAAATGTGCCCTATATTAATGAGTGTGCGCTTTAAACAAATGTTAAAATCTTTGCACAGCAATAAAAAGTAATTATGCTATGAAGTGATTAAAAGAGGGTGTGCTACTGTCAAAACAATATTCCTGGCTGCATTCGTGATTTAATTTGTTCTCCATGTGTTCTGAGCAACACAACAAAACCTGTTGCATATTACAGATATCATTCTACCCTACATCTAGCATAATTGAATTAGGTCACTGTGGCATATATTAAAATAGTACAAACCTGGGCCTGGAATATTAATCTGCACAATGGGCCACATATGCCTCTTTATGCGGTCACACTGTCTGACTGTAACATTACATTCTGCAGTCACTCCTGCTTTTCCTATGTACGGTATGCTTTGTCTGGGATAGCATGCAACAAACAATACTTTTCACTCTATACTAATACATGTGCCAATAATAAATCAAATAAAATTACATTGTTGAGAAATTACCAGGTAGCTATGCAGCCAATGCTATTGCCGTAGACCTATTTGCAAGATTTGGGGGTGCGGTTGAAGGAATGCATCATCGCTGATGCCATTTTAAAGCAATTTACCTCAAAAGGGGAGTTGCACTGTGATTGCAAGCAGTAGGAGATAGAACGATACAGCGCATTACAGGCCCTTCGGCCCACAATGTTGCACCGACATGGGAAGTCAAAAAACAAAAGCCATCTAACCTACACTATGCCATTATCATCCATATGCTTATCCAATAAACTTTTAAATGCCCTCAATGTTGGCGAGTTCACTACTGTTGCAGGTAGGGCATTCCACGGCCTCACCACTCTGTGCGTAAAGAACCTACCTCTGACCTCTGTCCTATATCTATTACCCCTCAGTTTAAGGCTATGGCCCCTCATGCTAGCCATTTCCATCCGCGGGAGAAGGCTCTCACTGTCCACCCTATCTAACCCCCTGATCATTTTGTATGCCTCTATTAAGTCTCCTCTTAACCTTCTTCTCTAACAAAAACAACCTCCAGTCCATCAGCCTTCCCTCATAAGATTTTCCCTCCATACCAGGCAACATCCTGGTAAATCTCCTCTGCACCCGCTCCAAAGCTTCCACATCCTTCCTATAATGCGGTGACCAGAACTGTACGCAATACTCCAAATGCGGCCGTACCAGAGTTTTGTACAGCTGCAACATGACCTCCTGACTCCGGAACTCAATCCCTCTACCAATAAAGGCCAACTCTCCATAGGCCTTCTTCACAACCCTATCAACCTGGGTGGCAACTTTCAGGGATCTATGTACATGGACACCTAGATCCCTCTGCTCATCCACACTTCCAAGAACTTTACCATTAGCCAAATATTCCGCATTCCTGTTATTCCTTCCAAAGTGAATCACCTCACACTTCTCTACATTAAACTTCATTTGCCACCTCTCAGCCCAGCTCTGCAGCTTATCTATGTCCCTCTGTAACCTGCTACATCCTTCCGCACTGTCAACAACACCACCGACTTTAGTGTCGTCTGCAAATTTACTCACCCACCCTTCTGTGCCCTCCTCTAGGTCATTGATAAAAATGACAAACAGCAACGGCCCCAGAACAGATCCTTGTGGTACGCCACTTGTAACTGAACTCCATTCTGAACATTTCCCATCAACCACCACCCTCTGTCTTCTTTCAGCTAGCCAATTTCTGATCCACATCTCTAAATCACCCTCAATCCCCAGCCTCCGTATTTTCTGCAATAGCCTACCGTGGGGAACCTTATCAAACGCTTTACTGAAATCCATATACACCACATCAACTGCTCTACCCTCGTCTACCTGTTCAGTCACCTTCTCAAAGAACTCGATAAGGTTTGTGAGGCATGACCTACCCTTCACAAAGCCATGCTGACTATCCCTAATCATATTATTCCTATCTAGATGATTATAAATCTTGTCTCTTATAATCCCCTCCAAGACTTTACCCACAACAGACGTGAGGCTCACCGGTCTATAGTTGCCGGGGTTGTCTCTGCTCCCCTTTTTGAACAAAGGGACCACATTTGCTATCCTCCAGTCCTCTGGCACTATTCCTGTAGCCAATGATGACATAAAAATCAAAGCCAAAGGTCCAGCAATCTCTTCCCTGGCTTTCCAGAGAATCCTAGGATAAATCCCATCAGGCCCCGGGGACTTATCTATTTTCAGCCTGTCCAGAATTGCCAACACCTCTTCCCTACGTACCTCAATGCCATCTATTCTAATAGCCTGGGTCTCAGCATTCTCCCCAACAACATTATCTTTTTCCTGTGTGAATACTGACGAAAAATATTCGTTTAGTATCTCGCCTATCTCTTCAGACTCCACACACAACTTTCCATCCCTGTCCTTGACTGGCCCTACTCTTACCCTAGTCATTCTTTTATTCCTGACATACCTATAGAAAGCTTTTGGTTTTCCTTGATCCTACCTGCCAAATACTTCTCATGTCCCCTCCTTGCTCGTCTTAGCTCTCTCTTTAGATCCTTCCTCGCTACCTTGTAACTATCAAGCGCCCCAACTGAAACTTCACTCCTCATCTTCACATAGGCCGCCTCCTTCCTCTTAACAAGAGATTCCACTTCTTTGGTAAACCACGGTTCCCTCGCTCGACGCCTTCCTCCCTGCCTAACCGGTACATACTTATCAAGAACACGCAGTAGCTGTTCCTTAAACCAGCTCCACACCCAACACTTGCAGCCTACTTCTCCAACCTATCCCCCCCAAGTCCTGTCTAATGGCATCATAATTGCCCTTCCCCCCCCAGCTATAACTCTTGCCCTGTGGGGTATACTTATCCCTTTCCATCACTAACGTAAACATCACCAAATTGTGGTCAGCTACCTCCAAATCTAACACCTGGCTTGGTTCATTACCCAAAACCAAATCCAATGTTTGGTTTTATAAGCAAAGATGGCTACAAGAGGTGTAGCTAAGGCAGTCCGATTCTTTGTGGGTCCCCAATATGACAGCAGGGTTGGGCCATGGCTACAGCAAGTGGAAATGCTGGAGGCAACTCTTATCTCCTTCTACATATTCTGTATGACAAACTGCAGCTGCTTTCAGCCCTCAACCTCACACTAAAAGCTAATATTAGCTTCATCTTTTAGTTCAGGTGCAGTCGAGCCATTTGAAGATTATTTAAGATGCCCTCAATCTATCGCTAACAGGCTCTAGCTCAAGCTGGCATAATGTGTCGTTTGGAGGCGAGGCCAGAGTCCTCTTCATGTGTTGAATCATTGGGCACAAATGTGCAGAAGCATGGAGAGGATATGGGATAACACCGAAGCCAACTTTCCAAATGATGAGATTGTATCCTAGTCCTGCTTAAGAGGACTCCAATATAGATTTTAGAAGTGCAGACCACGAAAGGAAATTGCTGGCCACACATCAGGATATGCTCAACACACTGAGATGCCTCTCATTGAACCTGCACACCCACGCAGACCAATTCCAACCATACTGTCAGCCCCAGTGAGTGGTCAGATCCATGATCTCAGCAGGGAAACCTACCATCATAGAGACTGTGGTGACACCTGTTGACAGCTTTGATGGAAGCTCAATCACTGTCATCCTGCCACTAGTATAAAGTGTTCAAAGAGCATCCCATCCATCTGGCACTACGATGCAGCACAGTAGATATAGAAAGCTGTAGTCCTAGAAAAGTGATATTGCCACAGAAAAGGCACCTGCTCCTCTGTCACCCACTCGCCCCTTGTCAGTGCTGGAAACAATGGCTCAATGCTCAGTAGTGGGGTCATGGTCCAGGCAGTTGCGAGGTAGAGGTCAGTACGCCAGACAACAACAGCCCCATCCTTGCCCGGACTGCAGGATTTACCACCATCGCTAAGATGTCCCAGGTTCAGGGCGATCGATGGTGTGCATGTCGCCGTGCGAGTACCAGGGCATCAGGGAGTGTCCTATATTAACTGGAAGGGGTTCCACTTCCTGAATGTTGAGATCATGTGCGACCACCTCCTCAGAATCATGCAAGTGTATGCCTGCTACCTTGGCAGCCTGGGGCACTCTGAGATCCCTGGTGTCTTCAAGGACAGCCCCAGGATGATGGGTTGGCTCACGGGGGACCAGGAATAGCTGCTGAGGACATGGTTGATGATGTCAGAGTGGAGGCCTGCGATCGAGGCAGAGACAGGTACAATAAGACTGCGGCAAGGGCCAGGCCTGACTTGGGAGGAGAACCAGGGAGGCTCTCCTCATCTGCAGATTCTCCAAGGACGAGGCTGTGTCTGGCAGTTCAATACCCCTCCACCCACTCATTTCATTTACCTACACCGCCTCCTCCACAATTACACTGTTTTCCTCCCTCCAGGGGTCTGGACATCACTCCAGGGTGATGCGTCTGTGTTGGCACTGTCAGCGGATCACTATACAAATCGGGAGAATGATGATCGTTCGCTGGGAGCAAAGCTCTGGTGCTCCTCATTTTCTGCTAAAGTCTGACTCGTGCGTTTGTGCTGACTGCGCGCTCACACCTATCCTCTGAACAGGGTCTGTACTGGGGAGCTTTTGATCTTGGACCACTGTACCCGGGGGCGGGGGGGTGGGGGAGAGGAGGCAACAGGGAGTGGGGTTGCGGGCAGGTCCACTGAGAAGATTAACATGTATTGAGGTGTGATATGTTTTCATAATCCATTTTATTGTGACAGATTTCCATTGTACCTAGCTACAGATAGTGACCTCACCAATGCCTATTCAGTGCTCCTCCCTTTTCTTAATCTTTTGTGGTGTAGTGCTGCGTCTAGGTGTGGCCCCAGGATGCACATCAGAAGTAGAGGCAGCCTGTTGCTTTTTGCGCCCTGTGACCTTTGATACCCTTGGCGGACGTCCTCCGGGGGAGTGGCCTGATCGACTTACTGGTATTATTGGCATTGCCAGGCCACTCTGTTCTGCCCACTGCCCTTGAGATGACTTGGTGTCAGGAGGGGGGATTTGGAAGAACTTGAAACTGACGTATTCTCCTTGGTGGCAGGCTCCGGGTTGGCCTCCAGTGCTTCTTCCTGCCCTGATGGTGCCCGTGAAACCCTGGGGGACTCCATGGGACGAAGGGCAGTTTGGGTGAGCTCCAGAGGCCGCTGAACTATCTGGTGCTGCCAGTCCTGGAGGCACCCCATTGTCTGCACTATGGTGCTGATGCCCTCAGCGATGGACCTCAGTGACTGGGTCACGCTCTGCAGTGCCTTGGCAATGTCCACCTGCGTCTGGGACATATCCCTCAGCGACTGGGACATGATGTCGAGGCCTTCAGCCATGGTCACAGACTGACCTATGTCTTGGACACCACCACTCAAGTCAGGTTGTGCTCCAGGTTTGCCACTGCGGTTGCCACCCAGCGGTGTTGACCTCGGTGCCATGCATTGTCGGCACCAGCTCCTGTGCCTGAAGCCTTGGAATTCCTCCAATCGGCTTTGCAGTCGCTGGAATGTCGCTGACACCCCCCCTCCAGAACTCTCAGCTCTGTCCTATCATCTGCGTCCGCTCTGGGAGAACCTTGTCCACAGGCTCAGCATCTGACTGGGATCCAGCTGCTTCCTGGGATTCAGTTGGTCTCCGATTGCACCTCCACGCTGGTAGAAGGTGATAGCTGTGATGCCTCGCCGGTGGTCTCCTCTGCGCTCCCCTCCTCCAGGATGTTCTCTTGGGTGGCGGGGGTGACTGCATTGGGGTACCACTCCGGATGGCCCGTCACCCTGAGATGGTGATCCTGCACGAAATGGACATGTGAGAGGGAAGGATAATTTTGTCTGATGTGAACAACTCACTTGAGACAACTTATTTGGATGAAAGGTCAATGGGTCCTCACCTACCTGGGGCCGGCCAATCTCTATGCTCTTTCTTCCAGTTCCAGGATCCGTTTCTCATAGAGGGTGAGAACTTGAATCTCTGGGATTCGATTCCCCTTCTTGGTCCTTTCCAATTTATTATGGGCTGAAATCTTCTTTTGCGGGGACAAAGAGAGTATTGTGAGCAACATTCTGAATATGTCGGGGGGGGGGGGGGTCTAAAGCAGGTGGCATGAGTGGGCACCACGACTGAACATGAAGTGGTTGTGCTTGTGGATGCCATGGGGTTCTGAGGAACAAACATGAAGATCGAATTTGGGGAGGGTGTGAGGTATCCGTCAATGGTTTGGGGGGAGTATGGAATTTGAGGGGTCGCAGGTGGAACTGATGCCAGGAGCGAGGTGGTAACTACTTTTGCAGCTCATTGGAGATCGTTGGTCTTCTGACATTGATTGATTTATTGTCACATGTACTTGATTTATTGTCACATGTACCAAAGTACAGTGAAAAGTATTTTTCTGCAGCCAAGGAAACGTACACAGTAGACAAAAAGAATATTCGACAAATATTGATGGTTACAGTGTGGAACAAGGGTTACAGTGCAGAGCAAGGGCCAAACAAAGCGAATACATGAGCAAAAACAGCATAGGACGTTGTGAATAGTGTTCTTACAGGGAACAGATCAGTCTCAGGGAGAGTCGCTGAGGAGTCTAGTAGCTGTGGGGAAGAAGGTGTTCCTATGTCCGGATGTGCACGTCTTCAGACTTCTGTATTTTCTGCCTGATGGAAGGGTCTGGAAGAGGGCTAGTTGGCAATGCTCCTTGTCATGCTGCCCACAATGACAGCAGCTGCCACTGCCTCCCAGGCATTGATGACCCTGTTGCTAGTCCTCTGGCCCAATCAGGGGAACAGGGTGCTCTGCCTCTCATCCACAGCATTGAGGAGGTCTGCGCTCTGCCATGCTTGTGTTGAATGGGGGTGAGGGAGTGTTTAAAAACAGCTCCCCCTTGTTAGCCGGGAGCTGCTGAGGCTCTAATCAGGCTAATCAGACAGCGAGGGAGCCAATAATGTTGAGAATCTTGGGGCTCATTTTTGGCCCTAAGTGCTGTTGAATAAGGGCTGCCATCTTGCCAACACCGCCGTCACTAAACTCCCCGCCAACGCGCTCAAAACCGGACTTTAACTTTGGTCCGCTGAATCGTGCCCCATGTCTTTCGCCCCAAAGTCAGATTTCTTTGAACTCTGACCATTTCCATATTTAATACATCATTCAGCAGTATGTCTCTCTTCACACTCCCTTTTCAGTGGTTCTTGTTTGCCTTTCTGACCATAATCTTGGAAAGTGGCTTTGCATTTTAAAGCAGATTTTACTGCCTCATTTCAAACTTCAGTTCAAGATTTTGAAAAATAATTTTTCAAAACAAAAGAACTGTAACTTCAAGACACTTTGTAAACTGTTTCTTAATTAACTATCTTTAAAATTACTTCTGAATTTTCGACCATTATTTTGGGGAATCTGCGATTCCCCAAACTAAAACATATATCCCCTTTAATACAAATAATAATAATCTTTATTATTGTCACAAGTAGGCTTACATTAACACTGCAATGAAGTTACTGTGAAAACCCCTAGTCATCACACTCCGCCGCCTGTTCAGGTACACTGAGAATTCAGAATATCCAATTTACCTAACATATCTTTTGGGACTTGTGGGAGGAAACCGGAGCACCTGGAGGAAACCCACGCAGACATGGAGAGAACATGCAGACTCTGCACAGACAGTGACCCAAGCCATGAATCAAACCTGGGACCCTGACGCTGTGAAGTAACAGGGCAAACCACTGTGTACGGTGCCGTCCCACTTCTGCAACATCAGTTGCTGCAATGGCTGGTTGATCATGTCCAATTTCTAACATGTCAACTGCTTAGTTCAGGAGGCAGAAGGGGACTGGTTACCAAGATATGGCCTTGCCTTGAGAGACAGGAGCCCTGTCCAATACTAAGGGGCAATACCACTCCGTATCTCTACTACTGGACACTGCTTCAGCATGTTCACTGTTCTGTTTAGTCGCAGACTCCTTCCAGCAATGAGATCAGTGAAACTGCCTGGAGCTTCTCTCATTCCAATTTCTTGTAGAAGGGAGTTCACGACCTTAGCAGCAGCAGTGTAAGTGTTCATGAAATACAATTTTCTAGGGTGTAGAAGAGACAGTGATAGCAGAGAGTATCTATGGAAAAACAGAAGAAAAGCATCTTTTTAAAAAAAAAAAGTCAAGCCTGCAAAATAAGTAGAAAAGAGTGTTAATATCTTAAGAGGACAGCACAGTTGCACAATGGATTAGCCCTGTTGCCTCGTGGCACCGGGCCCCCAGGTTCGATCCCGGCTCTGGGTCACTGAGTTTGCACATTCTCCCTGTGTTTGCGTGGGTTTCCTCCCCATAACCCAGAGATTTGTAGGCTAGGTGGATTGGCCACGCTAAATTGCCCCTTAATTAGAAAAAATGAGTTGGGTACTCCAAATTTTTTTTTTTTAATGTTAAAGAGCACGTGGAAAAAGAAAGCAGGGAAATTGGGGGTGAGTTACAGTGACTTGGAAAAGCTTTGTTGGACCAGCAAAAATAAATTTGGAATGCTATACACAAAATCTAAAAGAACTTAAACATGGCTAAGAGAATTTTGAACAGTAATGCGGGAAGTGGCAGAGGGATGTTTACTACAAAGCGTGAATGGGGAAAAAAAGGCAAATAAAGCTGCAGTTTTTAAATTCATTCTCCGGATGTGAGTGTCGCTGGCAAGGCCAGCATTTAATGCCCATTATTAATTGTCCTTGAGGAATTGGTGTCAAGACACTCACCAGCATTTTGGAGGACAGTTCAGAGTCAACCACACTGTTGTGGGTCTGGAGTTGCATTTGGTTAGATCGAGTAAGGATGGCAGATTATTTTCCCCTGAAGGACATCAATGAACCAGTTGGAATTTTACAACAATCTGACAGTTTTATGTTCGTCGTTAATGAGACTAGAATTTTATTCCAGGTTTATCAATTAATTCAATTTAAATTCGCTAGCTGTGGTGTGAGATTGGAATTCATGCCTCCAAAGCATTAATCTGGGTCTCTGGATTTCTACTCCAGTAACATTACCACTATGCTACAATCACCCTAAAATGGACTATTTTGATTTTTTTTTCAGTTATTGAGGTTGTTGCTGGCATCTAAGCTGTATTACTGTCATATTATGGTATGAGGACTTCCGGTTGCGGCAATGCGGAGCTAAGCCGCACATTTCGGCGGCTCCCGCTAGAATGGACTTTTGGGCTCTCCAGAGGAGCCCCAATGGAAATTTTCCGACTACTTCCCGTGTGGGAAGGTGAGAGCAAGGTCCCCCTTCCATAGTATATGGAGTGGACCAGAAGTGGAGCGGTAAAAAAAGCGGCTTTGGAGCAGCGAAAGAAACGAGGGAGAAAAAACAAGATGGCGGAGGGCGGAGATCGAGCAGCATGGGGGCCGGAGCAGCAGGAGTTTCTCAGGCGCTGCGTGGAGGAGCTTAAGAAAGAACATAAGAACGAGGAACAGGAGTAGGCCATCTGGCCCCTCGAGCCTGCTCCGCCATTTAATGAGATAATGGCTGATCTTTGTGGACTCAGCTCCACTCTCCGGCCTGTACACCATATCCCCGAATTCCTTTATTCTTTAGAAAGGTATCTATCTTTTTCTTAAAAACGTTTAAAGAAGGAGCCTCAACTGCTTCACTGGGCAAGGAATTCCAGAGATTCACAACCCTTTGGGTGAAGAAGTTCCTCCTACACTCCGTCCTAAATCTACCTCCCCTTATTTTGAGGCTATGCCCCCTAGTTCTGCTTTCCCTGACCAGTGGAAACAACCTGCCCGCATCTATCCTATCTATTCCCTTCATAATTTTATATGTCTCAATAAGATCCCCCCGCATCCTTCTAAACTCCAATGAGTACAGTCCCAGTCTACTCAACCTCTCGTCATAATCTAATCCCCTCAACTCTGGGATCAACCTAGTGAATCTCCTCTGCACTCCCTCCAGTGCCAATATGTCCTTTCTCAGGTAAGAAGACCAAAACTGAACACAATACTCCAGATGTGGCCTCACCAACACCCTATACAATTGCAGCATAACCTCATTAGTCTTGAACTCCATCCCTCTAGCAATGAAAGACAAAACTCGATTAGCCTTCTTAATCACCTGTTGCACCTGCACACCAACTTTTTGCGACTCGTGCACCAGCACACCCAGGTCCCTCTGCACAGCAGCATGTTTTAACATCTTACCGTTTAAATAATAATCCATTCTGCTGTTATTCCTCCCAAAATGGATAGCCTCACACTTGGCAACATTGAATTCCATCTGCCAGACCCTAGCCCATTCACCTAATCTATCCAAATCCTTCTGCAGACTTCTGGTATCCTCTGCACTTTTTGCTTTACCACTCATCTTAGTGTCGTCTGCAAACTTTGACACATTGCACTTGGTCCCCAACTCCAAATCGTCTATGTAAATTGTGAACAACTGCGGGCCCAACACTGATCCTTGAGGGACCCCACTAGTTACAGGTTGCCAACCAGAGAAACACCCATTTATCCCCACTCTCTGCTTTCTGTTAGTTAACCAATCCTCTACCCATGCTACCACTTTACCCTCAATGCCATGCATCTTTAGTTTATGCAGCAACCTTTTGTGTGGCACCTTGTCAAAAGCTTTCTGGAAATCCAGATATACCACATCCATTGGCTCCCCATTATCTACTGCACTGGTAACGGCCTCAAAAGATTCTACCAAATTAGTCAGACACGACCTACCCTTTGTGAACCCATGCTGCGTCTGCCCAATGGGACAATTTCCCTTCAGGTGCCCCGCTATTTCCTCCTTAATGATAGATTCCAGCATTTTCCCTACAACCGAAGTTAAGCTTACCGGCCTATAATTACCCGCTTTCTGCCGACCTTTTTTAAACAGTGGTGTCACGTTTGCTACTTTCCAATCCTCTGGGATCACCCCAGAGTCTAGTGAATTTTGATAAATTATCACTAGTGCGTTTACAATTTCCCTAGCCATCTCTTTTAACACTCTGGGATGCATCCCATCAGGGCCTGAGACTTATCTACCTTTAGCCCCATTAGCTTGCCGAATACTGCCTCCTTAGTGATTACAATCATCTCAAGGTCCTCACCTATCATATCCTTATTTCCATCAGTCACTGGCATGTTATTTGTGTCCTCCACTTGTGAAGACTGACCCAAAAAACCTGTTCAGCTCCTCAGCCATTTCCCCGTCTCCTATTATTAAATCTCCCTTCTCATCTTCCAAAGGACCAATATTTACCTTTGCCACTCTTTTTTGTCTTATATATTTGTAGAAGCTTTTACTATCTGCTTTTATCTTCTGAGCCAGTTTACTTTCATAGTCTACCTTACTCTTCTTTATGGCTTTTTTAGTAGCTTTCTGTTGTCCCCTAAAGACTTCCCAGTCCTCTAGTCTCCCACTAATTTTTGCCAGTTTGTATGTTTTTTCCTTCAATTTGATACTCTCCCTCACCTCCTTAGATATCCACGGTCGATTTTTTTTCCCCCTTTCTACCTCCTTTCTTTTTTGTCGGTATGAACCTTTTCTGAACACTGTGAAAGATCGCTCGGAAGGTTCTCCACTGTTCCTCAACTGCTTCACCATGAAGTCTTTGCTCCCAGTCTACCTTAGCTAGTTCTTCTCTCATCCCATTGTAATCGCCTTTGTTTAAGCACAAAACACTAGTGTTTGATTTTACCTTCTCACCCTCCATCTGTATTTTAAATTCCACCATATTGTGGTCGCTCCTTCCAAGAGGATCCCGAACTATGAGACCATTAATCAATCCTGCCTCATTACACAGGACCAGATCTAGGACCGCTTGTTCCCTTGTAGGTTCCATTACATACTGTTCCAGGAAATTATCCCGGGCACATTCTATAAACTCCTCCTCAAGGCTGCCTTTACCAACCTGGTTAAACCAATCGATATGCAGATTAAAATCTCCCATGATAACCGCTGTACCATTTCTACATGCATCCGTTATTTCTTTGCTTATTGCCTGCCCTACCATCCTGTTACTATTTGGTGGCCTATAGACTACTCCTATCAGTGACCTTTTCGCTTTACTATTCCTGATTTCCACCCAAATTGATTCAACCTTGTCCTCCATAGCACCAATATCATCCCTTACTATTGCCCGGATGCCATCCTTAAACAACAAAGCTACACCACCGCCCTTACTGTCCCTTCTATCCTTTCGTATAGTCTGATACCCTTGGATATTTAACTCCCAGTCGTGACCATCTTTTAACCATGTTTCAGTAATGGCCACTAAATCGTAGTCATTCACGATGATTTGCGCCATCAACTCATTTACCTTATTTTGTATACTACGAGCATTCAGGTAAAGTACACTTATGCTGTTTTTTATGTCTTTGTTATGAATCCTAACACCTTGATCAGTAACTTTTCGCAAATTATTTTTCCTCTTACCCTTTCTCCTAATTTTCCTTGTCTTTGAACCCATATCTCTACATAATAAACTGTCACGTAACCTGCTGCCTTGATCTCCATTAACCATTATACTGTCCATAGCTTTACACTTCCCTTCCCCCCCAACTTGCTAGTTTAAAGTCCTTGTGACCAACCTATTTATCCTATTCGCTAGAACACTGGTCCCAGAATGGTTCAGGTGAAGACCGTCCCAACGGTACAGGTCCCTCCTGCTCCAGTACTGATGCCAATGCCCCATGAAATGGAATCCCTCTTTCCCGCACCACTCTTTTAGCCACGAGTTAACTTCTCTAATTTTCTCAACCCTATGCCAATTGGCACGTGGCTCGGGTAGTAATCCAGAGATTATAACCCTGGAGGACCTGCTCTTTAATTTAGTCCCTAGTGTTTGATAATCCCCAAACAGGTCCTCTTTCCTAGTCTTACCTATGTTGTTAGTCCCAACGTGGACCACAACAACTGGATCCTCCCCCTCCCTCTCTCAAATCCTTTCAAGCCGATCAGAGATGTCCCTCACCCTGGCACCGGGCAGGCAACATACCATGCGGGACTATCGATCTGGCTTACAAAGGATGCCATCAATCCCCCTAATTATAGAATCCCCTACAACTACCACTTGTCTTTTTGCTGCCCCCCTCTTGAATGGCTTCCTGTACCACGGTGCAGTGGTCAGTCAACGCATCCTCCCTACAGCCCTCTTCCTCATCCACACAGGGAGCAAGTACCTCATACCTGTTGGACAAGGTCAAGGGCTGAGGCTCCTCAACTCCTAAACTCAGGATCCCCCTACCTGCCTCCCTTGCAGTCACACCACTCTGTCCCTGACCACTGTCCGAATTAACAGAACTTATTCTACCGGGTGTGACTGCCTCCTGAAACAAAGCGTCCAGGTGATGTTCCCCCTCCCTGATGTGCCGCAGTGTGTGCAGCTCGGTCTCCAGCTCATCAATTCTGAGCCGAAATTCCTCGAGCAGCCAACACTTGCTGCAGATGTGGTCACTGACGGTCTCAATGGGATCCACCAGTTCCATCATCATACAGCAACAGCACATCACCTGTCCAGCCATATTCAACTAGTTAATTAATTTAAATATTTAAAATAAAATTTCTTTATAGAACTTCAAGGATAAACCCGAACACCAACAAAAACACAGCCCTCTCTCGCCACTCACCTGAACTCAGTCACTCACCTAAACTCAGATGCACTCTGTTCCAATCAGCACTCCATGTCTAAAGGCACTCCTGCCACACCTTTCGTGCACTCACCTCTCCCAGCACTGTCCCGGCACTCTACTCCCGCGCTTTTTAAATCTCCCGGCTCTCTCTGGCGCTGTTTTCGCTGTCCCGGCTCGCTCTGCTCCCGCACTGTTTTTGCTGTCCCGGCTCTCTCCTCCCGCGCTTTTTAAATCTCCCGGCTCTCTCCTCTGGCGCTGTTTTCGCTGTCCCGGCTCTCTCTGCTCCCGCGCTGTTTTTGCTGTCCCGGCTCTCTCCTCCCGCGCTTTTTAAATCTCCCGGCTCTCTCCTCCGGTGCTGTTTTCGCTGTCCCGGCTCTCTCTGCTCCCGTGCTGTTTTTGCTGTCCCGGCTCTCTCCTCCCGCGCTTTTTAAATCTCCCGGCTCTCTCCTCCGGCGCTGTTTTCACTGTCCCGGCTCTCTCTGCTCCCGCGCTGTTTTTGCTGTCCCGGCTCTCTCCTCCCATGCTTTTTAAATCTCCCGGCTGTCTCCTCCGGTGCTGTTTTCGCTGTCCCGGCTCTCTCTGCTCCCGCGCTGTTTTCGCCAGCAGTGCTGGCGCCACTGCTGACGGCGATCGAGGGGCTGAAGGAGACCCAGAAGGCCCAAGGGGTAGAGATCCGAGAGGTGCAGGAAAAAGCCACCGAGAACGAGGACGAGATCTTGGGCCTGGCGGTGAAGATGGAGGCGCACGAGGCACTGCACAAGAGGTGGGCCAAAAGATTCGAGGACCTGGAGAACAGGTCAAGGAGGAAGAATCTTTGGATTCTGGGTCTCCCTGAAGAGGTGGAGGAGCCGATGCCGGGGCGTATCTGAGCACGTGCTCCATTCGCTGATGGGTGCGGAGGCCTCTCCGAGTCCCCTGGAACTAGATGGGGCTCATCGGGTCCTGGTGAGGAGACCCAATGCCAACGAGCCGCCAAGGGCGGTAGTGGTGAGGTTTCATCGTTTCGTGGACAGAGAGTGTGCCCTGAGATGGGCCAAGAAGGAGCGGAGCAGTAGATTGGAGAATGCGGTGATCCGAATCTACCAGGACTGGAGCGCGGAGGTGGCAAAGAAGAGAGCTGGTTTTAATCGGGCCAAGGCGGTGCTGCGTAGGAAGGGGGTGAGATTTGGAATGCTGCAGCCAGCGCGATTGTGGGTCACATTTCAGGATCGACACCACTACTTTGAAACGCCTGAAGATGCTTGGACCTTTATCCAAACTGTAAAATTGGACTCAAACTGAGGGTCTGTGGTTGTGGGGGGGGGGGATGTCGGTTGTATACAGGGTTTTAACTATACGTAAGGAATGTTCCACGGGTGGGGCGATGGATGGGTTGGGGGAAGAGATTTGATGGGGAGACTGTGGGGAATGTGGGCGCCGGTGCTGGAGGGAGGGGAGGCCCGGGGATGGGGAAATTGGGATAAGGCCGCAACAGGAGCTGCGCCACAGGGGGCGGGGCTGGCTCAGGAAAGCGCGGGCTTTTTCCCGCGCTAGGGAAGGGCGGAGGGGGGGGATGGAGGAGCGCACACCGATTGATGGGGAGGAGGAGGAGGGGGGATTTCCACACGGCGGGGGATTCAACGGGAAGGCGGGGGAAGCTGGAGTCAGCAGGTGTCAGCTGACTTACGGGAGTGATATGGGGGGAGCAAAAGAGCTAGATATGGATCTAGCAGGGGGGGGGGGGTAGAGGGGGAAAAATAGGGTTGCTGCTGCATTGGCCGAGGGGGAACTGCAAACAGAAGAGGTGGTCGGGGCGGGGGTTCCCCGTCTGGGGGACTGGAGGGTGCGGGAGGCGCGGGCACGGGACTGGCCTAAAACAGGAGATGGCTAGTCGGCAGGGGAAGCCCCCCAATCCGGCTGATAACGTGGAATGTGAGGGGCCTGAATGAGCCAGTTAAGGGGGCCCGAGTGTTTGCGCACTTGAAGGGACTGAAGGCAGACGTGGTCATGCTTCAGGAGACACATTTGAAGGTGGCAGACCAGGTCAGGTTAAGAAAGGGATGGGTAGGACAGGTATTCCATTCGGGGCTGGATGCGAAGAATAGAGGGGTGGCAATACTGGTGGGGAAGCGGGTGTCGTTTGAGGCCAAGAACATAGTAGCGGACAATGGAGGTCGATACGTGATGGTGAGCGGTAGGCTGCAGGGGGCGTGGGTGGTATTGGTAAATGTATACGCCCCGAACTGGGCCGATGCTGGATTTATGAAGCGTATGTTGGGGCGCATTCCGGACCTGGAGGTAGGAAGCTTGATAATGGGGGGGTTGGGGATTTCAACACGGTGTTGGACCCAGCATTAGATCGTTCCAGATCCAGGACCGGGAAGAGGCTGGCTGCGGCCAAGGTGCTTAGGGGGTTTATGGACCAGATGGGGGGAGTGGATCCGTGGAGATTTGCCAGGCCCCTGGCCAGGGAATTTTCTTTTTTTCTCCCATGTCCACAAAACCTACTCCCGGATAGATTTTTTTGTTCTGAGCAGGGCGCTGATCCCGAAAGTGGAGGGAACGGAGTATTCTGCCATAGCCACCTCAGACCACGCCCCGCACTGGGTGGAACTGGAGTTGGGAGAGGAGAGGGACCAATGCCCGTTGTGGCGTTTGGATGTGGGATTTTTGGCAGATGAGGAGGTGTGCGGGAGGGTACGGGGGTGCATTGAAAGGTATTTGGAGGCCAACGACAACGGGGAGGTGCAGGTGGGGGTAGTATGGGAGGCGCTGAAGGCGGTGGTCAGGGGAGAGTTCATCTCCATCGGGGCTCACAGGGAGAAGAGAGAGGGCAGGGAAAGGGAGAGGTTAGTGGGGGAGATTTTAAGGGTGGACAGAAGATATGCAGAGGCCCCTGAAGAGGGACTACTTAGGGAGAGGCAAAGTCTCCAGACGGAATTTGACCTGTTGACCACAGGGAAGGCAGAGGCACAGTGGAGGAAAGCACAGGAGGCGACGTATGAGTATGGGGAGAAGGCGAGCCGGATGCTGGCACATCAGCTCCGTAAGAGGATGGCAGCGAGGGAGATAGGTGGAGTCAAGGATGGAAGAGGAACTACGGTGCGGAGTGCGGTGAAAGTAAATGAGGCATTTAAGGCCTTCTATGAGAAGCTGTACAGATCCCAGCCCCCAGCGGATTTTTTGACCAACTGAGGTTCCCGAGGGTGGAGGAGCAGGGGGTAGCTGGTTTGGGGGCGCCAATTGGATTGGAGGAGCTGGTTAAAGGACTGGGGAGAATGCAGGTGGGGAAGGCCCCGGGTCCAGATGGGTTCCCGGTTGAGTTCTACAGGAAGTACGTAGACCTGTTAGCCCCATTGCTGGTGAGGACTTTCAATGAGGCAAGGGAGGGGGGGACCCTGCCTCCGACAATGTCTGAGGCGATGATCTCTTTGATCCTGAAGCGGGATAAGGACCCACTGCAATGTGGGTCGTATAGGCCGATTTCGCTCGTTAACGTGGATGCTAAGTTGCTGGCAAAAGTGCTGGCTACGAGGATTGAGGACTGTGTCCCGGGGGTGATTCACGAGGACCAGACGGGATTTGTAAAGGGCAGGCAGCTAAACACCAATGTGCGGAGGCTCCTAAACGTGATAATGATGCCATCGGTGGAGGGAAAGGCGGAGATAGGTGCAGCTATGGACGCGGAGAAGGCCTTTGACCGAGTAGAGTGGGAGTATCTCTGGGAGGTGTTGCGGAGGTTTGGGTTTGGGGAAGGGTTTATCAGTTGGGTTAAGCTCCTATATAGAGCCCCGATGGCAAGTGTGGTTACGAGTCGGCGGAGGTCGGAGTATTTTCGGCTGTATCGAGGGACGAGGCAGGGGTGCCCCCTGTCCCCCCTGTGGTTTGCATAGCAATTGAACCTTTGGCCATGGCATTAAGGGAGTCCAGGAAATGGAAGGGGGTGGTCCGAGGGGAGAGGAGCACAGAGTGTCGCTGTATGCAGACGACCTGTTGCTGTATGTGGCGGTTCCATTGGAGTGGATGGTGGAGGTCATGCAGATCCTAAGGGAGTTTGGGGACTTCTCGGGCTATAAACTCAATGTAGGGAAAAGTGAGCTCTTCGTGGTGCATCCAGGGGACTAGGGAAGAGGGATAGGCGACCTACCGTTGAGGAGGGCGGAAAGGAGCTTTCGGTACTTGGGGATCCAAATAGCTAGGAGTTGGGGGGCCTTGCATAAACTTAATTTGACACAGCTGGTGGAGCAGATGGAGGAGGACTTCAAACGATGGGACATGTTGCCACTCTCGCTAGCGGGCAGAGTACAGTCGGTTAAAATGATGGTCCTCCCGAGGTTTCTTTTTGTGTTCCAGTGCCTTCCAATTATGATCACCAAGGCCTTTTTTAAGAGGGTAGGCAGGAGCATTATGGGTTTTGTGTGGGCAAACAAGACCTCGAGGGTAAGGAGGGGGTTTCTGGAGCGTAGTAGAGATAGAGGAGGGCTGGCATTGCCGAATCTGGGTGGCTACTATTGGGAAGCCAACGTGGCGATGATCCGTAAGTGGGTGATGGAGGGAGAGGGGGCGGCATGGAAGAGGTTGGAGATGGCGTCCTGCAAAGGAACGAGCTTGGGGGCGCTGGTGACTGCACCGCTGCTGCTCTCGCCGACAAGGTACACCACGAGTCCGGTAGTGGCGGCAACGCTAAAGATCTGGGGGCAGTGGAGACGACACAAGGGTGTGATGGGAGCCTCGGTGTGGTCCCCGATCAGAGATAACCATTGGTTTACCCCGTAAGAGGGATGGACGGGGGGTTTCAGAGCTGGCATCGGGCAGGGATTAGAAGAATGGGGGACCTCTTCATCGATGGGACGTTTGCGAGCTTAGGGGCGCTGGAGGAGAAGCTTGGGCTACCCCCGGGAAACGCTTTCAGATACATGAATGAAATGAAAATCGCTTATTGTCACAAGTAAAGTTACTGTGAAAAGCCCCTAGTCGCCACATTCTGGCGCCTGTTCGGGAGGCTGTTATGGGAATTGAACCATGCTGCTGGCCTGCCTTGGTCTGCTTTCAAAGCCAGCGATTTAGTCCTGTGCTAAACAGCAAGTGTGGGCGTTTGTGAGGCAGCAGGTGAGGGAATTCCTGTTGCTCCCGGCACAGGGGATTCAGGACAGGGTGATTTCGGGTGTATGGGTCGGAGAGTGCAAGGTGTCGGCGATATATCAGGAGATGAAAGAAGAGGAGGAGGCTTTGGTAGAGGAGCTGAAGGGCGAGTTGGGGGAGGAGATTGAAGAGGGTCTGTGGGCTGATGCCCTAAGTAGGGTTAATTCCTCTTCCTCGTGTGCCAGGCTCAGCCTGATACAGTTTAAGGTTATTCACAGAGCGCATATGTCAGGGGCAAGGCTGAGTAGGTTCTTTGGTGTGGAGGACAGATGTGGGAGGTGCTCAGGAAGCCCAGCGAATCACCCCCATATGTTCTGGTTGTGCCCGGCACTGGATGGGTGCTGGAGGGGTGTTGCAAGGACTATGTCTAAGGTGGTGAAAGTCCAGGTCAAGCCAAGTTGGGGGCTAGCACTATTTGGAGTGGCGGACGAGCCGGGAGTGCAGGAGGCGAAAGAGGCCGGTATCCTGGCCTTTGCGTCCCTGGTAGCCCGGCGGAGGGTCTTGCTATTGTGGAAAGACGTGAAGCACCCCAGTGTGGAAGCCTGGATAAACGACATGGCAGGATTCATCAAGCTGGAGAGGATAAAGTTTGCCTTGAGAGGGTCTGCGCAGGGGTTCTTCAGGAGGTTGCAACTGTTCCTAGACTATCTCGCGGAGCGTTAGATGGAGGTCGGTCAGCAGCAGCAACAACCCAGGGAGGGAGGGGGAGGGGGGGTGGGTAGAAGGGTGGGCGGAGAAAGACGTTTTTCCTAGGGGCACTTGAGAAAGGAAAAACATAAACATATGGGAAAGTCAATATGTGCGGGAGGAACCCATTGTACAAAGTTCTGTATTATGTTGGATTGATATGTTTATGTCTTGCTTTGTGACTTTTCTTTTTTGTTACGGGGGGGGGGGTGCGGTTTGAATGGTTGAAACCTTTTGTTGAAAAAGTCTGAATAAACATATTTTAAAAAAATATATATATATATTATGGTATGAGCAATAAATAGCTGAAACTTCTAGAACTACAAGTGATCTGATTGATCTATCATCTACCTGTTCTGGAATTGTACAGTTATCAAAGCCAACAATGTAATTAATTCCACTATAAAAGACTGCTAGAGTCAAAAGTGATTAAGTTCCACCATGCACCTTCATGTTTCTGTTTCTTCGGCAACCAAAACTTGGGTGTGATTATGAGGTAGAAATCTAATCGAAAAGCTTGCCTGCTTTACAACTTGAAGATTATAGCAGTATCTTGAAATTACTCCAGGATATCTGTTATTTTAAACTGCTCATTTTATTTGTTTGTTTTAAGTTTCGAACAATTACAGTGCATGCCATTAGAAAATACTGATAACCGATATGCTCCATGTTATTGACATGATGAAATGACATTAATGACCTGATGTTTATCAAAGTACAATTTACAGTGGATTATCAGTGAATTTTCTAGACAATTTAAATTGTAAAACAATAATATGTAATTGCTTGGAGATAGGATAATAAAATTACAAGAATGAGCGGCACGATGACACACTGGTTAGCACTGCTGCCGCACAGCTCCAGGGACCCGGGTCCAATGGAAGCCTCGAGTGACTGTACTGTGTGGAGTTTGCACTTTGTCCCTGTTCCTCCGGGTGCTCTGGGTTCCTCCTGTTGTTAACTTTTGGTTGGTTCAATTGGCTCTGTTTTATAACCTTTGCACTTGAGTCGCCAGGTATCTTTATGATACCGCCACGAGGTTCAAGTTCAAGTAATGATCAATAACTCAATACACCAATTAGTAAGATTCAAATCAAAGCACATTTATTATACACAGTAATCACTACTCATGCATAAATTCTACTTCTAAGCTACTTCTACAACTAACAGGCCTATACTTAGCTTCGGACTTGCCCACCAGGTCAGGGGAACGAATGGCCTTTCGTTCAGGTTCTGAGTCTACGGGATTCAAAGTTGGTACGGACTGATAGCTAGGAGCGCCTATCTCGTAGTGAGCGTTGACTTGAGACTTACTGGACCTCGCGGTCACTGTCAAGGGTTGGTTCGCATTGTTGAGTGACCCGGTCAAGAAGAGCGATTTGAACTTGGGGGCTTAACTTTATAGTCCCCAGGGGCTTCCCGCCTTTCGTGGCGGACCCTGTACCTAGTTCCAAGTGATTGGACTTTGTTCCAATCGCTTGGTTCGATTTCTCCAATACTGGAGCGGTTCTCTGATCGATGGGCGGTCTTGAGGTGTCCGTTAACCTCTTTTGTGTTGGCTCCTGCTGGCGCCGAGGAGTCTGGCTTGGCTTTGTTTATCCCAAATGTTTCGATTGTACCTGGGGATCGCTCATTAGTATGTAGATGGCTGCTACATTATTATGCAGACGGCTGCTTGTATCGATGCTATCTGGGCTTTTGCAGAGTTTAATACACACTAACTTGCGCCTGCTAGTTTCTGCCTGTGTTGGCTGAATTTCCCTGCAGTCTTTGCTGTTCTCCATTTTACGTCGGGAGTTGGCCAACCCAGGTGGCTACACTCCCTCCTTTGTGATTCTAGCGTGAAGGATCACATAACTGCGTTGTTTTTCATTCCCTGACCCGGCGAGTACTCTTCTATGGCCTCTACACTGACCATAACTATGCAAAAAAATTTTAACTCACAATTCTGAGGGGCGCTATGTCAAAACAGGGACATGCATTACAAAACAAGAAAATCGGAACCTCTAACTATCCTTAATAAACTACACTCACTCAAACATTTCATCACACGAACTTCCTAAACAATACACACAAAATCATAGCAGTATTATACACATTTTTCTGGCTTGGCAGTCAAGCTCAGGATTGTACAATTGCTCATGAAACATTTCTTTATTTATAACAAATCGCAAACGAATGCTCTTTATTATAGATGGCGGGGGTTGGAGGTCTGGTCATATCCGAAAATAGGGGATCTGATCCTATATACCGGGGTGCGAGCGCGGTAGGCTCTCCTTCTCCATTTTCTCAGACGAATAGTCTGCACGATGCAGCAGAGTATCGCCAATACCAATAGGGATT
This sequence comes from Scyliorhinus torazame, assembly GCF_047496885.1. Taxonomy (NCBI): domain Eukaryota; kingdom Metazoa; phylum Chordata; class Chondrichthyes; order Carcharhiniformes; family Scyliorhinidae; genus Scyliorhinus; species Scyliorhinus torazame. The sequence goes on along the minus strand of NC_092708.1, from coordinate 341,772,361 downwards.
CCAATAGGGATTCTATCAAGTAGGACAGGGAATACCAAGTTATAAACCTGTCACACCAAGATGGCGTGGTGTCGCTTGTGACTGGGCTCTGGGTACTGTGGGGAAGTGAATCATTAACGGCTGGGGGGATTGGGGTCAGGGGGTTCGTGTTCTCGCGCAACCAAATGCCCATGAGGGTGATGAGCCATGCGGAGGATGTCCTCATGGTTCTTCTTCTCTCTCTTCTCTTCCCTGGTCCTGGAGCTTCTGGGGTCCTGTGGAATTAAGCATAGTGTCTGTTACTATCTTGGTTTAATATCTCGTATGATAGCCTGTCTGTCCTTTAGTGCCAATTACTCCCTTTATAATTGGTCACTATGTGTGACTCCCTCATTTTTTTTTTTTTTTTTTTGCAAAACCGAATTTCAGGACAAGACACACTTACAAATACTGAACCAGTGCGAGCCGTATCGCAGACTGTGCGGTTTACCATCCAAATGTTTGAGGATGTAAATAGCAGAGGGTTGGCAACCTAAGGGTCACCTGAAAACAAACCAAAATTATTTGAACAAAATTGCCGAAATGAGGTGCGTGTGGGCTGCGACGGGTAAGAGTTGGATGGAATCCCCGGGTAGGACGGCGACCAATGCCGTGTGTGCCCTACCCGAGCATAGCTGACCAGAGGGGGGGTTCCCAGGCAGGGCGGGTCCCAATGCCGTTTCTCCACTGCCTGAGCAACCAACAAGAACGGGCAAGAAATGTAGTCATCGTGGGGGTTGCCGTACTGGTTCTTTCCTTCGAACCAGAAGGGCAGTTACAAACTGGCGTCTGTGTTTCAGTCGACAGACGAGTTCCTCTGAACTGGCGTCTGGGACATTAACAAGTCTCTGCGGACAAACTAGTTCCTCTGAACTAGCGTCTGGCCAAACTAGTTTCTCTGACTGCCAGTGGGCGTCAGAAGGGTGGAGGTGGGGGGACGTGGAAAACAAATTCCGGTCTAACATACAACATTTAACAGAACAAGTACAAACAACATCAAACATGCTGCAGGTTCCATCAGAAAGGACACTGTTTCTCCCAAGCGGTTCCTTTTAAAACATCATCTGGACACCTCAGTTAGCGGTTGCGAACAGGGTCGCAAAGGGGTTCTCGTTTTGGGAGTCAGACTCAAAGTCATCATCTTCTCCCGGATGCCAAACTCTCGAGTGTATCAGGGCTGATAGGGCTGCATGGTGTGATTTGGGATCGCTCTCGTCATTCCGGACGAGTCTGTACGAATTATCTCGGTGCCAAAAGGTGGTGTCTAGTTCTGTGGGGACGGAATTGGGGTCGTCATTGTAGGTCGGTGGTGGGGTTTGTTTAGGAAAGTGATCATGAGGGGATCACTCGAATCGTGGTCTGATTCGCTGGGTGTGCTGTGGCTATTGTCCGAGTCACAGTCGCTGTCGCTGCTGCTGCAGTCTGTGGGAGTTCCGGGGTGGAGTCTATAGTTTGGGGGTGGAGTCGGGGTTGAGTCCGTGGCTGGGCTGGATGTGTTGGGGGAGGGTAGGGTTACGTTGGCTGTGGGCGGGGCGTGGTCTGCTGCGTTGAGCATGACGTGGTGTGCGTGGTTAGACTGTGTTCCATATGCCTTCATCTGGTTGATATGGAACCACGCAGTCTTTCCATTTGGGCACTTTATTTTGTAGACGGAAGGGCTTACTTTGTCCGCAATGGAGTACGGACCAGAATACGTAGGTGACAGGAATGTGCTGGGGTTGTATACGGAGAGCATGTCTTGCTGTCCTACACTGAACCCAGTCGCATGCACTGTCTTATCGAAACAGGCCTTGCTCTGTTTCTTTCTTCTGCCCAATTTCACTGCGGCTGCTAGCTGAGCCGTTTTAACATTCGCCACTAATTGTTCTACTGCTTTCTCGTGTGTGAGGGCCTTCACTTCGGGGCTGGTCAAATCTAAGCCTAATAAAAATTCTGTGCCTTTCATGGGGCGTCCGGTCATGAGGGTGTGTGGGATGTAACCTGTGGATGTTGAAACTGCATTTCGCAAAAACATCAGCACAAAGGGGAGGACTGAATCCCAAGTGGTGATGTTTTGCTGGACCATTTTTAAGGGTTGATTTTAGGGTCCGATTCATGCGCTCCACGATACCACTCGACTGGGGGTGGTATGCAATGTGGAATTTTTGGGTAATGCCAAATATCGTGAGGACGTTCTTCATGACACGTCCCGTAAAATGGGAACCTTGGTTGGATTCAATGCTGCGAGGGAGTCCCCATCTTGTAAAGATGTGGTGGGTTAAAATCTTGGCTGTGGTCTTTGCAGTGTTCGTTCTGGATGGGAATGCTTCCACCCATTTTGTAAACGTGTCTATCACCACGAGTACATATTTATAACCATTCCTGCAAAGGGGCAATGGTCCAATATAATCAATCTGGAGGTTAGTCCAGGGGCCATTAACGGGTCGGGTGTGACTGAGCTGAGCTTTTTTGGCGTATCTGTCCGGGTTGTTCTAGGCACAGATCAGGCAATTCTCAACGTAGTGAGTCACATCTTCCTTCAAACGCGGCCACCAACAGAGCTGCCTGAGGTGGGCTGTAGTGGGATCAATTCCCTGATGTCCATGACTGTCATGGAACAAACAAATCTGTTGATTCCTGTCCTGTTCGGGAACCACATAAAGAGTGTATTTTAACACCACACCGTCATGTGTGGTCAGTGTATTCTTAAACCTATCAAAAAGTGCTGGGAATCTTCCTTTCAAAAACTCCCTGAGATTGCTGTCCTGCTTCTGGGCCTGCACTAAATCCTCAATATTAGTCTGCGAGACCTGAACTGCATTCACTGATGCGCTTTCGGGGGGTGTCCAAAAATATCCATGCCGGGAACCTGCTTTTGCCAGTGCGTCGGCTTTTACATTTCTGGGGGGGGGAGGAACGATGGTGACTACGAACTTTAACTATTCCAAAAGTCCTGTTCTGTACTTGCTCTAAAATGTGATGGAGCAATGGGGCTGAAGGGAGAGGTTTTCCGTCTGTGGAGACAAATCCTCTTGCTTTCCACAGGGGTAGGAATTCCGTAAGGCTGTTGCAGACATAGAGGCTGTCCGAGTATATGTCTGCTGGGCTGGGGAAGGAATCTGGGTGTTCCACTATGTATGCGATGGCCGCAAGTTCTGCTGCCTGCGCGCCTAAGTGTCTTGGAAGTTTTATTGCTATTTCTTCTAGGGCACGTCCTTGACATAAATGCCGCATTCTGTTATGCGCTTCCCTTCTAATATTGTGGAAGATCCATCCACATATCTTCTAATGGGTTCGCACGTGTCTGTGTGCTTGGGGCTCTGGGTTGAACTACCTATCTTTCGGGGGGGGTGGTGGTTAGCAATAAAGGGGCCTGTGTTGTGGTGTGGAAAGATAATTTCACATTCATGGGGGGTTCCGGGGTACTGTCGGGACAATTTCATTCATGGGGGGTTCCGGGGTACTGTAGGTTGTCGGCTAAAAAGGTGTGGGTCTTTGTCCTTTTTAAAAAATATATTTTTATTAAAGTTTTTTAACAACACAATTTTTTCCCCTTACAAACATTAACCCCCCCCCCCCCCCCCCCCCCGGTAACAAAATAACGCAAAATTCCCCTGAGCAAGATATATACATGGCAAGATGGTATATTTACATCGTTTTATACACTGGCTCTTGGCCGCACGTACCGTTTCTCTCCATCCTCCATGCCATCTCCCGCTCGTCCATCCCCTCAAACAATCTCTCGTCCCCCGTCCCCCCCAGGGTTGCTGCTGCTGCTGACTGACCTTCCTCTAACGCTCCGTGAGATATTCTAGGAACGGTTGCCACCGCCTGTAAAACCCCTGTGCAGACCCTCTCAAAGCAAACTTAATTTTCTCCAATTTTATGAACCCCGCCATGTCGTTAATCCAGGCCTCCAGGCTAGGGGGCTTCGCCTCCTTCCACAATAGCAAGACCCTTCGCCGGGCTACTAGGGACGCAAAGGCCAGAATTCCGGCCTCTTTCGCCTCCTGCACTCCTGGCTCATCCACTACTCCAAATATTGCTAGTCCCCAGCTTGGCTTGACCCGGACTTTCACCACCTGGGATATTACTCCCGCCACTCCTCTCCAGAACCCCTCCAATGCCGGGCATGACCAAAACATATGGACATGGTTCGCCGGGCTCCCTGAACATCTTTCACATCTATCCTCTACCCCAAAGAACCTACTCAGCCTCGCCCTCGTCAAATGCGCTCTGTGAACCACCTTAAATTGTATCAGACTGAGCCTGGCACACGAGGAGGAGGTATTAACCCTACCCAGGGCATCAGCCCATAGCCCTTCCTCAATCTCCTCCCCCAGCTCCTCTTCCCATTTACCTTTCAATTCTTCTACTAGCGCTTCCCTCTCTTCTTTCATCTCTTGGTATATTTCCGACACCTTGCCCTCCCCGACCCATACCCCCGAGATCACCCTATCTTGAACTTCTTGTGCCGGGAGCAACGGAAATTCCCTGACCTGTCGCCTCACAAAAGCCCTCACCTGCATATATCTAAATGCATTTCCCGGGGGGGTCTTTGTCCTTTTAACAGTGATGTCCCGTCCCTGCAAAAGAAGGGTCCATCTAGCTGTTCTTATCTGACTAACTGTACCGTCCTTGAGTCGTCCGTCCAGTAAAAGTTGGGTGGGGGTGTGTTCTGTGAGGATTGTGATGGGGTTCAGTCTGTTAATGTAAGAAAAATACTGGACTGCCAAAAAAACTGCGAGCAGGTGCCTTTCACAGGCTGAAAATCCCTGCTCCACAGCATCTAAAACTCTGGAGGCGTAAGCCACGGGCCTTAACTGTTTGTGCCGTTCCTGGAGGAGCACGGCCGAAAGGGTGCGGTCTGTGCTTGCTACCTCTATAGCGTAAGGGGAAAGCGGGTCTGGAACTTGTACTGCGGGGGCTGCTATGAGTGCTCTTTTCAACGAGTCCACAGCATCCGTATGCTGTGGAAGCCATTCCTAGGGGGCTCCTTTCCTTAGGAGGTCTGAGAGGGGTGCTGCCTTGCTGGCGAAACCGTCAATGTGGTTTCGGCAGTAGCCAACCAGTCCTAAAAACGACCGGAGGGCTGAAACGTTCTGGGGAAGGGGCAATTTGGCAATCGAGTCAATCCTTTTATGCTCGATCTCGCATTTACCGTGCGTGATAATTGTTCCCAAATATATCACCTTGTGTTCCAAAATCTGGGCCTTTTTGGGGTTAACTTTACATCTGATTGCTTGTAGGAGTTCGGACAGAAGCGCGATGTAATCTTCCTTGGTGTCTGTCTGCAGTAGTAGGTCGTCTACGTACTGGACCAGACATTCGGGGCGAGAGAATTTGGCTAAACCATTTGCCAGCTGTCGGTGGAAAATGGAGGGGAAGTTGTGGAATCTTTGTGGAAGGCATGTCCACGTGTACTGTTGATTTTTAAAGGTGAAGGCAAATTTGTACTGGCACGCCTTTGCCAATGGAATGGACCAGAATCCATTACTGATATCCAAAACCGCAAAGTATCGGGAATTGAGTCCCTGTTTGAGCATGGTCTCGGGACTAGTTGCTACCGTGTGGGCTGCTGCGGGGGTGACTTTGTTGAGTTCCCGGTAATCGATGGTCAGTCGCCATGATCCATCGGGCTTTCTCACTGGCCAAATCGGGGCATTATTAGTGGAGGCTACTGATCTAAGTACGCCCTGCTCTAATAAACTGTCGATAACTTTTACGATTTCTCCCTCTGCCTCTTGGGGAAATCCATATTGCTTTTGGGGTCTAGGGTCCGGTCCTGTGATTTGTACTGAACCAGTCATCCGGCCACAGTCGTATTTGTGGGTCCTGAATGCTGTCCTGTTCTTTTGCAGAACTGCCCTAACCTGCTTGTCCGTGCTAGGCGTGGTCGGGTTAAACCAAAATTCGCCTACTGCGCTAATTTTGTTGTCGTATTCTCCTATTGTGAGCGTTGCGGGGGCTCTTGCAGATTTTGCCATTTTCCAGACACATTGATTGACTGGATCAAAGGATAGGTTGTGGGAATTCATAAAGTCAATTCCCAAAATGTGTTTGCTGTGTGGGGTAGATCGACTAAGACTACGGGGTGCTTGGTGGTGATGGTGCCGATTTGAATGGGTACAGGGGCTGTGATCTGTCCCTGCTGTGAGTGGCCTGTAAAGCCGCTGAGGGCGATAGTGGCTGTAGTGGGCCACGTGTCCTTTTGAAACATGGTGGAGGAATTTATTGTGGTGCGGGACCCTCCTGTGTCACAGAGAAACTCAATGGGCTGTCCCCGTATTTTTGCTGCAACGACCGGTCGTCCGGACCTATCCCAAAGGGTGTCGCAGACCCACCTGGGGGAGCCCGAACACCATCAGTCCGTTCCGTTCAGGTCCGTCTGATCTGAACGGGTGCTCACACTATGTATGGGCTCTGTCTTATTCTTACTTTGAGTGCCCGTCTGCTGGGCTCTCTGTGGCTTTCGTGGGGCATTGCACTCTCTTGCAAAGTGTCCCAACTGTCCATAGTTGTAACACTCCTGTGACTTTTGTGGGGGGCTGTTCTTGCCTTCATTTACCCTGGCGGGATTCTGGTGTGTTTTAACTGCTTGTATGTCTGCTTCTGCCTGCTGTTCTTCGGGATTTTTTGCCTGCGGGTTTGTTTTGTAAAGACTGCTCCCAGGAGTGGGACAATCTTTTTATGACCCATTTCTCATTATGAGCCTCCTCTGACGGATCATAATTCGCACAAGCCTTTTGTCCTGTTTCTGTGGCATGGGAGATAAGGGTGCGGGTCCATTTGGCCATGTTGTCTGGGGACAAATGGGCGCGGTCTAATGTTGCTCGTTTTAGCCTTAGTTTAATTGCTCTTGTTCTATCACCTTTGCTCTTGAGTCGCCAGGTATCTTTCTGATACTGCCACGTGGTTCAAGTCCGAGTAATGATCAATCAATAATCCAACACACCACTTAGTAAGAGTTAAATCAACGCACATTTATTATATACAGTAATCAATACTTATACATTAATTCTACTTCTAAGACACATCCTACAACTAACAGGCCAATACTTAACTTTGGAAATGGCCCACCAGGTCAGGGAAACGAATGGCCTTTCGTATGGGTTCTGAGCCTGCGGGATTCAAAGCTGGTACAGGTCGATAGCCAGGAGCGCCTATCTCGTAGCGAGCGTTGAAGTAAGACTTACGATTTTAGCGGCTGTTGCAGAAGGTCAGCAGAAGGGTGCGGAAGGATGGAGAGAGGAGAAGGGTGAAGAAGGGTTGATTTGAACTTGGACTCTATTCTTAGTCCCCAGGGGCTTCCCGCCTTTCGGGGCGGACCCTGTACCTGGTTCCAAGTGATTGGACTTCGTCCCAATCACTTGGTTCGATATTCTCCAATGCTGGAGCAAATCCTTGATCGATGGGCGGTTTTGGGGTGGTCGTTCACCTCTCTTTGTGTAGGCTCCTGTTGGCGCCGAAAAGTCTGGGTTGGCTTTGTGTGTCTAATTTGTTGCACATTGTTCCCGGGGATTGCTAATTGATATTCAGATGGCTGGTGTGTTATGCTGATGGCTGCAGGTATCGATTCTGTCTGGCCTCCCCAGAGGCGAATACACAGTTTTACCTGCAGCTGCTTGTTTTTATTCCTGTTGGCTGATTTTTCCATTTGCCATTTTAAATCGGGGTTGGCCATTCTAAATCGGGAGTTAGCCATTTTAACTGGCTACATTAAGTCTCCAAAATCTGCTGCAAAATGGATCCACAGGCGTCCAGCAAACGCTGTGGGGTGCTCAGTTTTCTTTTGCCTGCACTTATTGAGGCCATCTACGGGGTCACCCCGGTTATACTCGATCGCATCTAGGATCGCGCTATGCATTTCTGCAAGGGTGCCTCCTCCTACATTCTGTGGGTCGGGAAGGGCTGCTACGACCAAAGGGTCTAAACTCAAAACTGTGAGCTTCACGTGCTCTTGCTCATCCAGGCCGTACATGGTCGCCTGCTGCTTTACCCTGGCAAAGAAGTGGTGGGGTCTGAGGTGGGGAGGAATGGTGTGATTTTCTCGCACGAGTCCCGTAATTGGGTCACTGTTAAGGGGGTGGTGTACAGAAATTCCGTGTCGTCCGATGTGGCTGTGCGGTGGGTGGTTACTGGGTTCATTGGAGCCTGAACTATCTGCTCTGTGGGGGGTTGGGGCGCTTTTCCCTTTTGGGACTTTCCCTGCGCACATGTTCCCTGAACATATCTCTGCGCTGTCTCATTTAACTCTTCCCAATCAGGGCCGACTTCCTCATCTAACTGGGATCCAAAGGTTTCCTGGAAACCTTTTTGAACTGAAAGCAGAGATTGCAGTTCTGCAATCTGCTTCCGGCACTTTGCGTGGTCTAGTGAGCTTTGTCTTTGCTCCGTGGTGGCAGCATGGAGTGCTCTTCACGCTGCCTTCAGGTTACTACACTGCCTCTGCAATGCCTCGACCTGCTTCTCGGTTTCCTCTCGTACCAGGACTGCATGTTGCGTGTCCTGATAAGCCTTTTCGTACTGGGACTGGAAGCTGCTTAAGTGCGCCAGACAAGACTGGTGTGCCCCCTTGGCATCATCCACCTCTCTGTCTTTTGCTGCCAACTTCCTCCTTAACTCTACGTTCTCTCTCTCTACCTCACTGACATCGACCTTGCTCATTCGATGTATGCCTTCTATCTCTTTCCGGAGCGTCCTAACGACCTCCTCTGTGCCTCGCAATTGTGCCAAGCAGGACACGATTGCCATCGGCTTGCGAGCTTTTCCTAAGCTCTTCTTGTTCTCGCTCAGGTTCTCCCACCAAGTATGTCCTATACTGCCGGGACCTGTTTCCTCGTTGTTACAGAATTCGCTCCAAAGGGGCCATCCTTTCCCTTTGAGGTACTTCCTGATTTCTTCTTCCCATATGGGACATTGTCCTACTCTACTGCTGCTGATCGCTGCGACCGCAAATTCCTCGGGGTTCATTAGGCGTTGCATTGCCTGCATTGCCATCTTTCCTATCTGAATGCTTCTTTTAAATTTGGAACGAGGGGTATTAAGGCGGTGCTGTAATTACGGGTACGGCTTTCGCTATTTTCCGGAATACAAACTCCCGACAGTTTTGTCGCGACAAAAAAATCTATCAGTATTACCTTATCGCCCTGTTAGTTACGCATGCATACACACACTTCCGAATTATGAGGATTGGTCAGCACTGCATGAACACTTGTGGTTTTCTGTTCCCAATTGGATCTCTAATTCAAATTTTTGCATTCTCGAGTGGTTAAGCCACTTCTTGATCGGGTCCCGTCTGATGTCGGCAGTAATATGTTGCTAACTTTTGGTTGGTTCAAATGCGTATATAAAAGCAAATTACTGCGGATGCTGGAATCTGAAACAAAAACGGAAAATACTGGACAATCTCAGCAGGGCTGACAGCATCTGTGGAGAGCGAAGGGAGCTAACGTTTCGTGTCTGGATGACTCTTTGTCAAAATACAAATGCCATGAGCTGAAAAATGCATCAACAAAGTATTCAAAAATGTTTTTAATAAATATTACTTTAAAATAGACAATGGAGTGACACCTTTGTGCCATTACCCTGTGATTTGAAAATAATTGACGTCGCAATGGCATTATTGCAGGTATTGATGAAACTAATTATGCTTCCGTTCATCACCTGGCATAGAACTGATCACAGGGCTAAATCGCTGGCTTTGAAAGCAGACCAAGGCAGGCCAGCAGCACTGTTCAATTCCCGTACCAGCCTCCCCGAACAGGCGCCGGAATGTGGCGACTAGGGGCTTCTCACAGTAACTTGATTTGAAGCCAACTTGTGACAAGCGATTTTCATTTCATTTCATTCAATGGACTTTCAAATACAATAACAATTCTTGTATATAACACCTTTTAACAGAGTAAATATCCAAAAGCACGTCACAGGAGCGTTATCAACAAACCATGTAAGGAGAGATTAGGACAGGTATCCAAAAGCTTGGTTAATAAGTTTTAAAAAGGTGAGAGCATTTGTCCACAGAGGGCCGAGAAGTAGAAGTGGTAGTAGCGATGGACACAGAGAAAGCTTTCGATCAGTGGAGTGTGTGTACTTATTCAAGGTGCTGGGCCAGTTTGTGTTTGGGCAGGGGTGTGTGGACTGGGGTTGGCTGTTGTATAATATGCTAAAGTGAGTGACTAACAGGGTCAGCTTGAATTACTTTGGGTTGCACCGGGGGTTGAGGCAGGGGTGCCCTCTCTCTCTGCTGCTCTTGACGAATGTGATATAAAATAGTTACTTTAGAGATATTAGTTACTGTAATGTAAACGTAGGCCGATCTGATTCTGTTAGTTCACAGACAAAGGATTTCAGAACGCATGGCAAAGCAAGGGGCAGGGGTGTCCAGATAAGGAGGAGAAAAGGATGCTGGGTAATAGGAGGCCAGAGGAAGGGATGAGAAGTGAGCCAATCAGGATGTATGGCCAGGTCAGGAGGGGTATAGGATGACCTATGGGAATCGTGTATGTGAAACTTGATGCCATTTGAATGTATTTGCAGAAATCCCTTTGTCTCCTTCTTCATTCGTTTTCCAGGGGTCTAGGAGACTAGTTCTGTGTCCTGTGCCTGTGTGAAATGAATCAGACTTGCAGGTCAAATAAAATAACTAATGCTGTACCTGCAAATCCATCTCGACTTTTATTGAGGCCAGACTGACGGGTAAAGAAATTTATATTTGTCATTTGGTGCCAGAAACCCGGGATTTCTCAAGATGGTCATTGGCCAGCTGCGAACTCAGAATTAGACTGATTATGGACGGAAGGAGGGTGGAAAAAGGGGCCCACAATGTATAACTGGAAAATGACCGTGCATTGCTTTTTCCCCTCTTCTTATCGTCTGATTAGTCTGGTCACTCGCGGTTGGTACGGAAAGATCGTCTCGACGAAATCAAAGGTCAGTCTGGGGATTAGAAAATTAAATTGTTGGGATATCATAATTGATAGTTCAGTTTTGGGTTAATTGTGTTGTTGATGAACTGATGGGACATCGAAAGATGGTTCAGTTCTACGAGTGTTTTTGATGAACTGATGAGACATCGGAAAGATGGTTCAGTTCCACGAGTGTTTTTAAAACTATAGTTGATTAAGCTAAAATTGTATCCTTGGACTGAAGTGGCGAGAAACGATAAATTTTAAAACAAACTGGATGCTGCATGTTAGTTAAAGCAGAAGTCTCTCAAAGGGTTAACAGCAGCTTGAGTTAACAGGCAGCTTGTGGCGTAATTGGATACCTTTCCTTCGAGTCAGTGAACTCCAGCAAAGTTGCGTTTTGAATTAATTAAAGGAAACCAGTGGGTTTCTCCACCTCTTTGATAAAAGTTATTATTTTCAAAAGCAATTGATTGAAATTGCCAGAATCTTAAGTTTTACTTACTTGAAATAATGGTTATCTCATTTTATTTGTGAATTAATAGAAACTTAAAAGAAACACACTGACATAATTTTAAAAAGTGTAAATCTGGAAATGACAGTTGACTTTGCTCTGGTATACATCACCGCAGCTAACTGCTCCCTCATTGATAGCAGCCAACATTTTTGTGAATGTAAGAAAAACTTGTTAAAAGAAAAATTGTTAAGATAAAGAATTAATTAAGTTGTAAAAGTTATACAAGTTTGTGTTAAGCAAATAGTAAATTTAGTTCTGAGTTGAGATCAGAGCTAAGCTTGCAAGTTGCAGTAATTCAATTTGAATTTTCAAACATTTTAAGTTTTAAAAGAACACTGTTAGAACCTTTTTAATAATTTTGCCAAGGAGCAAAAACTGCCATTGGTTATAAATAAGCAAATAAAAAAAATATATATAATAATAATAAAAAAGAAAGAGCCAAAGTATGAAAGTTAAAGAGTTAATTAGATTATGGGGACAATATTGTCAACATGAGAGGGATAAGATGGCAAGAAAATGCCTGTAAAATGGGGATTCTAATTAGTGAAGAGGGAAAAAACAAAACAATGGGCTACGTAGTTCAATGGCTGGCCTTGCATTGACAGAGACAGAAGATGACGAATTGGACAATTTGACCACGTCGGCTAGGATTCCGACTGCACCTGTAGCATTGTCTGCACTAATTCCAGAACCACCAGAGTATCATAATTTATATCCAGTTACTGCTCCCCAGATTCAAACCATGCCAGCCCCTTCGGTACCATCTTGATTGTCTGAGAGAGAAGGAGGGCTCTGTTCCACAAGCCCAATTAGCTCTAGGACCCGATCTCGGACAGCGAGAGAAGGGCCTGATCCTATCCAGAAACAATCAAGCATACCACCTAAATCCCTTCAGACCGATAAGGGGGAACAGAAAACTCCGAGAACAAAGGGAGAAGAAAGGGATGATTCTGAGGAGAAGGAGCTCCCTCTAGTGACAGGGAGGGACGTCGAGGTCTTGGAAGAGCCAGAGGAATTTCTGGAACGTTTTAATGAAATCTACCGTGGGCAGTCAGGCGACTTGCCATATCAAAATGGTCAGAATTCCCCATAATATTGTGCTATGTTAATGCATTGCCTACCACCTTCAGTGGCTACTGCCGTGAAATGTAATAACATGAATTGGACAGAGAACGACCCTTCCCGAATGGCCAGGGCAGTCAGATTTTATTGGAAGGAGGGTGTAGGCCAGGAAGGAGGCTCAGTTACAAAGATTAATACTGAGTATGTAATGAAAAAGGATGATCTGAGACCCCAACCAGCGGCAGAAACGGTGGCTTACCAGCTGGAACCCCAATATTGTGACTTTGGGTGGGTGGATCAGCAAGGGGGAGGATATCAAACCCACCCAAAGGGACCCTCAGCTCCTCTTTATGGCCCACCCTATGTACCAACAGCTTTACAACCGCCACCCCCTCTGAGGGGCCATTGGTCTACTGGGAGAAAAGGACGGGGCAGATATAGAGGGAGCAATGCATGTTTTAATTGCGGCCGTGCAGATCACTGGCAACAGGAATGCCCCTTTAAAAGACAGGCAGCAGAAGGAGACTACCCGACCCAAAGGAGGGGGTACCCACCAAGGGGAGGACAGACGAGATACACTGACTTCTCCCAGGCAAACCTTTTCCCAACACAGGATTGACTAGCTAATTTAGTCATAAGGACTCTCCAATCGGACAGGGAACCTATTATCTCTCTGCAGATAGGAGATCAACATCACCCATTTGTAATCGACACTGGAGCAGCCATGTCTTCGGTACAATCAGAACTTCGACTACCACTATCCGACCACACGCAGCATTTGCCGGGTTCCAAGGACCGGTGTGTGAGTATCCTATCTCTGAACCTGTGACAGTCACTTGCGAGATTAAGTCTGCAGATCATCAGTTTGTAGTGACTACTGGATTGGACTGTAACTTGTTGGCCCTAGATTTACTGTGTATCTTCCAGCTACAGCTAGAGTACGGAGACAAAGGGGTAACGGTTCAATCATGGAGGATGAGGCAACAGTGCTATATTTCTATTACCCCCCCAGTGGTGGACGTTAGACATTGAACATTCACTGCATCACGTTACCCTGGCCTATGACAGAACCGGACAAAACAGGGTGTTGGAGGACACATACCGGCTGTTAATTGGGACCGAATGGCCAGTCAAGGTTACAGCCATAGTCACGGGAAAAGAAGGTACGGCCGATTTTGTTACAATACCACCACATTTATGGCCACAGTCAGTTTCGGTAAGCCCTCATATTACACGTCAGGTCCACGACCAGTACCATGCCAAGGATCTGGGGCCGATGGAAAGGAGGGCAGTGGATCATTCAGATCCAACAGAGAACGCACTTCAAGTCACGCCAGACGGCACTGCCATAAAATATTTTGAGGTCCCTGAAACGATTAACACTCGACTGCAGCATCACCAGGAAAGTGATGTTTTGGAATATGTCAATCCACAGGTCTGGGCGGAATACCCATCACAAGTGGGAAAGACAAATGTTACACCTATTAAGGTAACGATTAAGGACCATGTAAAGCTGCCTTCCATTCGGCAATACCCCCTGAAACCCCAAGCTGCCCCGTCTATATAGACATTAATCCGAGAGCTGTTGCAACAGGGTATTTTGGTCCCTTGCCAATCAGAATGTAACACCCCGATACTTGCTGTGCCTAAACCATTCCAAGCCAGACCAGTACCGATTAGTACAGGATTTACGTTCAATCAATGCCATCGCACAGCCGTTACATGCTCTCACTCTCCAACAGGATATTACGGTGTATAGCTCCCACTCGGTCATCGCACTACTGAGGCAACTGCAGACTCAGCATCTTACCGCAGCTCGTCAGAATAGGTATGAGATATACCTTTTGAACAATCCACGTGTGACATTTAAACACTGTACCACTATCAATCCAGCCTGTTTTCTTAGTGGTCCCCCTGTCCATGAAGACGCACCTGGCCACGACTGTTTAGCCTTGATTCAGGAAACTACCACAATAAGGGACGATTTGAGTGATATTTCGTCAGAACAACCTGACATGATTATGTGTGGTCAAATATCCCACCGGGGTTTAGTTAATGACCTACTACAGGCCCTCCTTATGCCCGCGCAGATTTCCGTCATTAAATGCGCTGCCCACACAAACGGTAAGACCCCAGTTGACGTTGGTAATGAGCAAGCAGATTGTGCAGCGCGGACAGCCGCACAAATTCAGCAAGTGATGGTGCCTAAAATGTTAGGTCAGACTAAACGTTCTGCAATAAATAGGTCTGCCTCTGACAAGCCAATGCCAACCATCCAAGACGTCATAAGGTTACAGGAGGACGCTCCAAAGAGTGATAAACAAATGTGGAAACGGTTAGGTTGTACATATGATTCTGTTTCCTCTTTATGGACCACGCCAGCACATCAGACTTGTATGTCTGATGTACTGGCTTTATGGGTCACTGAATGTGTACACTTTGCAACTCATTGTGGGGCTCGGGGGCTAGTGATTTGTTGCTGGACACTTGGTGGGCACCCTAAAATGCAGGGGTTGGCCCAGAATATCAGCACTCGGTGTTTGATTTGTCAGCAATATAACACTGGCAAAGGTATCCCTTGTGGTATGGGGCAAACCCCGTTGCCCAGTGGTCCCTTTGAGACGCTCCAAATGGATTACATTGAGTTGGAAAGATGTCAATGTTGTAAATATGTTTTGGCTATTGTGGATGTGTTCAGCAGATGGGTTGAGGTGTATCCGACTATCGATAATAATGCTGCTACTGTGGTTAAAGTTCTGATGCGGGAAATCATTCCCCGGTACAATATACCAGCTCAGTTGAGTTCTGATAACTGGCCTCATTTTCTTGGACAGATTAACCTGCCTCCCTTCCCCAGTGCTATTTTACAGGTGTGGAGCATGATGGGGTGATATTCGGCCTCACCTCGCTTGGAGTGACATCGGGGACGGACATGGAAAAGGGACATATTATCTACATTTGTAACCCCAACCAAACTACAAGGACATTTTCTTTATGCGGAGGTGATGTTCTTCGCTGCCCCTATATACGAGGACATGGTATCGACTCATGGAAGGTCATCAGATTAACGGAAAATGCAGGACTCGTGAAGCAATTGCACCGGTCCCGGCGATGGGAAGGGAACATTACATGGACATTGCCTTGTTTTTGGAGTACATGTAAATTTGATTTTGGATGTGTTAAGATTGGTGCGATAAAGGTAAAATCAGACCGTCAGGAGAGAGTAGGAAGAGGTTGTGGGAGAGAGAGGGGGACTAGAGAGAGGGCGGAGCGTGTGAGAAGGGCAGTACAACTAGAACGTAGGTTATCAGGAGATACACTTAATTCATTTAGAGACCAAACTGAGGAAAACCCGGATAGTATGAATCTCTTTTACCAGATTTACCACCGCTTGTATGGCCAGGGACGGGTTGTCTGCTACCCGAACCCCGCAGCGGTGTCTAGGTTATTTTCTGTTTCACCGCTTTGGGGCACTCCCCAAACGGTGGTTCATTGTCAGCGTACCGAGACACTGCCCGATCAAGTCACTCTTCCTTATGATCCGGGTTCAGCACCACCGGCTATTTGCCTTCCCCTTCCTCGGGATAATTCCCACTCACAGTATGATAGGCTGCAACGGTGGAGGGCGTACATACCTAGCCACTTCACTCGCAATAGGGATTCCCGGTCGTACGAGAATTGTTTCAGCAGTGAAGGATACGGCTGTTTGCTGGTAGAGGTGGAAACGAATATAACATGTCTGTTCCCCACCTGTACGGACAGGAGGTGTCATATCACCCAGGCGTCTGGCCAATGCATTTGTTATAACACCACCTGCGTTCCATTGAACGCCGGCCTCCAGCTCCTTTGTGGCTGGGCGAATGTCTCTCATATCACTGTTGAGACTAGGGCTTTCCGCATTGCTAGGCGGCACGAATGGGCGTTTCAAAGCTGGATAAACTGGGCTACTGGGGGGATCCCCGTGCAACCGATATACTGATTGTGATGCTAGCCTGTACACGGAGCAAGGATACTATTTTTTATGTAATGGCACAGCGATCAATGTTTTGTCACCCCCATTTTCCCGCCAAATTGCTATTGGGACTCTAGTCCCTACCACAGTCCCCTGCCCCTCGGCGTGGATGCTGCATAATCAGTTAGCACGCCGGGCAGTCTCAGCTGAATTCTGCGAGAACTGGAAACAACCTCAGGTTCTCGCACCCAACCGGGGCCACTCAGCCGGGTGGGGAATTCTGAGCGTCTTGTAGCTGCGGTTGTTTGCAATGCAGAACCGGTATGCTCTTGACTATCTTCTGGTCCGTGAGGGTGGGGCATGCGCCATAGTACAGGGCAAGTGTATCATGGCAGTTCAAGACTTAACCGCTAACATCACTAAATTTATGGATCGCATAGGGGAACACCTGGACGGAATGCAGGATCCTGGCTCTTGGGGTAACTGGGGATTTGGAGGTTGGAAGGACTGGTTGATAAATATGGCCATGTATTTAGCAGTGGCTATTGGCTGCATCTTTGTGGGCCCAGCCATCCTTAAATGCGTGATGGGTAGAATGCGGGGTGCACTGGAACAGATAGACGCCCCAAGAATCTTGGCTGTTAAAATCCACGAGAGTGCAGTGGATGAAGGGGCTACTACAGGAATTGGAAATGCAGTGACAAATCTTTTTAGATGAGGGACCGTAGCTATGGGTTGAATAGTTCGGTTATCATGAAATGATAAAAGGAGGAATGACGAATGTGATATAAAATAGTTACTTCAGAGATATTAGTTAGTGTAATGTAAACATAGGCCGGTCTGATTCTGTTAGTTCACAGACAAAGGATTTCAGAACGCATGGCAAAGCAAGGGGCAGGGGTGTCCAGATAAGGAGGAGAAAAGGATGCTGGGTAATAGGAGGCCAGAGGAAGGGATGAGAAGTGAGCCAATCAGGATGTACGGCTAGGTCCGGAAGGGTATAGGATGACCTATGGGAATCATGTATGTGAAACTTGATGCCATTTGAATGTATTTGCAGAAATCCCTTTGTCTCCTTCTTCATTCGTTTTCCAGGGGTCTAGGAGACTAGTTCTGTGTCCTGTGCCTGTGTAAAATGAATCAGACTTGCAAGTCAAATAAAATAACTAATGCTGTACCTGCAAATCCATCTCGACTTTTATTGAGGCCAGACTCAAATGTAAAGAAATTTATATTTGTCACTCTTTGCCCTAGCAATTGAGCCCTTGGTGATGGCGCTCAGGATATCGAAGGGGTAGAGGGGACGGGGGGGTGGAGCACTGAGTTTCTTTGTTTGCAGATGATCTGTATGTTTCGGACCTGATTCGGAGCTTTGACAGGATCATGGGAATTTGGGGGGAGTTTGGTCTCTGTTCGCGATATAAGTGCAACATGTAGAAAAATTAGGTATTCCCAGTTAATGTCGCGGGGGGGGGGGGGGGGGTGGCGGAGGGGGGGATGGCTGCCACTTCAGTTGGTTGGGGCACGTTTTTGTTATCTTGGGATACAAGTAACGCTGAGTTGGGCTCAGTTGCATAAATTGAATTTAGTGCGGTTGGTGGAGGGAATGAAGGGGAACTTTAAGAGGTGGGATGTGCTGCTATTGTCGTTGGCTGATCGGGCCCAGACGGAAATGTTAATGGTAAGGTGGCACAGTGGTAAGCATTGCTGCCTACGGCGCTGAGGACCCGGGTTCAAATCCCGCCCCTGGGTCACTGTCCGTGTGGAGTTTGCACATTCTCCCCGTGTCTGTGTGGGTTTCACCCCCACAACCCAAAGTTGTGCAGGATAGGGGGATTGGCCACGCTAAATTGCCCCTTAATTGGAAAAAATAATTGGGTACGTTAACGGTGTTGCTGAAGTTTTTGTTTGTGTTTCAGATTCTCCTGATCTTTGTGCCGTCCTTTTTTAGGAAGGTTAATGGGATGATTAGGAGGTTCCTGTGGATGGGCAAAACTCTGCAGGCTAGGAGGGTATTCTTGGAGAGGGATCAGCGGGGTGGGGAGGCGGAGGGGGTGGTAGCTCAGCAAAGCCAAACTTGCAAAACTATTATTGGGCAGCAAACATTGCAATGGTTAGGAAATGGGCGGTGGAGGAGCAGTCAGTGTGGAGAGAATGGAGGTGGTCTAGTTTGAGGGCAGTATTGTTGGCCCCCCCTTTTTGATCTTGGCGGCCATGTACTCCACAAACCCGGTGGTGGTATCAGCGTTGAGGGTGTGGGACCAATGCCGACAACATTTTAGAATGGAAGGCATGTCCCTGTGACTACCGATCTGCAACAATCATAGGTTTGATCCAGCGGAGTTCGATGCAAGGTTCTGGGGGTGGTGGCAGGTGGGCAACAGTTGTCCCTTTGTGTATTTATGGGGCTGGTGGTGAAGTAAGCTTGGTGAACTGATTCAATAAGCAGCTCTATTCTGCACAGTATAAACCAGAACTTGAACTTCACAAGTATTTTGAATCATGCACCAGTTGATAGGTCCGGCAGTATGGCAAAAACTGCAAATCAAAATAATTTTAGAAACAAACATGACTTGAGGAGTATATTAGGGTATGGTATTTGCTGAGAATCCTCTTGGTTGGTGTGACTGGAGCATGACAGCTTCTTTGTGAATCCATGTATTTCTGGGCTGCATTAAACAAATGTAAGTTTCTCAAGAACTAAAGAGCATTTACAGACCACGTACCTATGATATATTAATTCTTACTTGGTTTAAAACCAGTGTTCTAGCAAAATACTTTTTTCTTCAAGGATGCAATTCAAGTCACATTCATGTTGCTGAAATGCAAAACAATCTCAATAAGGCACATTGAAGTGTGCAATGGACTTTATTATTCCCTTGCAAAGGGGTTGCGATAATGTCAGCTGACACAAGATTTTCCGAGTAATTATAGTTAACCACTTGTACAGTACTTCTATTTATTCGTCTTTCCATTTTATTTTGATCCAGTTCCATAGCTTAAAGTGTAATTGAATAAACCCCAAACAAACCAAGATTATGGATTACTTACTTCGTCAGTTGTTTAAAAACAGCAGCATAGATCATGTGGCGTGTCAAAGCTGCACCCAGTACTGTTTACAGTGACTACGTGAGACACTGAGCCAGCAATGAAAATAAATTTGTCTATCTGGTTATAAAAACTGCGAATTGGTTCATACGAATTATGTAACAACTTACCCAAGGATGCTTTGACAACACCTTCCAAACCCACAACCTCTACCACCTGGAAGGACAAAAGCAGCAAATGCACGGGAACACCACCACTTGCAAGTTCACCCCCAAAGCCCCACACCATCCTGACTTGGAACTATATTACCGTTCATTGTTGCTGTGTCATAGAACATAGAACATTACAGCGCAGTACAGGCCCTTCGGCCCTCGATGTTGCGCCGACCTGTGAAACCACTCTAAAGCCCATCTACACTATTCCCTTATCGTCCATATGTCTATCCAATGACCATTTGAATGCCCTTAGTGTTGGCGAGTCCACTACTGTTGCAGGCAGGACATTCCACACCCTTACTACTCTCTGAGTAAAGAACCTACCTCTGACATCTGTCCTATATCTATCTCCCCTCAATTTAAAGCTATGTCCCCTCGTGCTAGACATCACCATCCAAGGAAAAAGGCTCTCACTGTACACCCTATCCAATCCTCTGAACATCTTGTATGCCTCAATTAAGTCACCTCTTAACCTTCTTCTCTCTAACGAAAACAGCCTCAAATCCCTCAGCCTTCCCTCATAAGATCTTCCCTCCATACCAGGCAACATTCTGGTAAATCTCCTCTGCACCCTTTCCAATGCTTGCACATCCTTCCTATAATGTGGTGACCAGAATTGCACGCAATACTCCAAATGCGGCCGCACCAGAGTTTTGTTCAGCTGCAACATGACCTCATGGCTCCGAAACTCAATCCCTCTACCAATAAAAGCTAACACACCGTACGCCTTTTTAACAACCCTCTCAACCTGGGTGGCAACTTTCAGGGATCTATGTACATGGACACCGAGATCTCTCTGCTCATCCACACTACCAAGAATCTTACCATTAGCCCAGTACTCTGTCTTCCTGTTATTCCTTCCAAAATGAATCACCTCACACTTTTCTGCATTAAACTCCATTTGCCACCTCTCAGCCCAGCGCTGCAGCTTATCTATGTCCCTCTGTAACTTGTAACATCCTTCCGCACTGTCCACAACTCCACCGACTTTAGTGTCATCTGCAAATTTACTCACCCATCCTTCTACGCCCTCCTCCAGGTCATTTATAAAAATGACAAACAGCAGTGACCCCAAAACAGATCCTTCTGGTACTAGTAACTGGACTCCAGTCTGAACATTTCCCATCAACCACCACCCTTTGTCTTCTTCCAGCTAGCCAATTTCTGATCCAAACTGCTAAATCACCCTGAATCCCATGCCTCCGTATTTTCTGCAGTACCGTGGAGAACCTTATCAAACGCTTTATTGAAATCCATATACACCACATCAACTGCTTTAACCTCATCCACCTGTTTGGTCACCTTCTCAAAGAACTCAGTAAGGTTTGTGAGGCACGACCTACTCTTCACAAAACCGTGTTGACTATCTCTAATCAAATTATTCCTTTCCAGATGATTATACATCCTATCTCTTATAATCCTTTCCAAGATATTGCCCACAACAGAAGTAAGGCTCACTGGTCTATAGTTACCGGGGTTGTCTCTACTCCCTTTCTTGAACAAGGGGACAACATTTGCTATCATCCAGTCTTCTGCTGGCACTATTCCTGTAGACAAAGATGACTTAAAGATCAAAGCCAAAGGCTCAGCAACCTCCTCCCTAGCTTCCCAGAGAATCCTAGGATAAATCCCATCCGGCTCAGGGGACTAATCTATTTTCACACTTTCCAGAATTGCTAACATCTCCTCCTTATGAACCTCAAGCCCTTCTAGTCTAGTAGACTGAAACTCAGTATTCTCCTCGACAACATTGTCTTTTTCCTGTGTGAATACTGACGAAAAATATTCATTTAGCACCTCTCCTATCTCCTCGGACTCCAAGCACAACTTCCCACTACTGTCCTTGATTGGCCCTACTCTTACCCTAGTCATTCTTTTATTCCTGACATATCTACAGAAAGCTTTAGGGTTATCCTTGAACCTACCTGCCAAAGACTTCTCATGTCCTCTCCTGGCTCTTCTTAGCTCCCTCTTTAGGTCCTTCCTAGCTAACTTGTAACTCTCAAGCGCCCTAACTGAACCTTCATGTCTCATCTTTACATAAGCCTCCTTCTTCCTCTTGACAAGTGTTTCGACTGCTTTAGTAAACCACGGTTCCCTCGCTCGACCACTTCCTCCCTGCCTGACAGGTACATACTTATCAAGGACACGCAGTAGCTGTTCCTTGAACAAGCTCGACATTTCCATTGTGCCCATCCCCTGCAGTTTTCCTCTCCATCCGATGCATCCTAAGTCTTGCCTCATCGCATCATAATTGCCTTTCCCCAGATATAACTCTTGCCTTGCAGTATATACATATCCTTTCCATCACTAAAGTAAACGTAATCGAATTGTGGTCACTATCACCAAAGTGCTCACCTACCTCCAAATCTAACACCTGTCCTGGTTCATTATCCAGTACCAAATCCAATATGGTCTCGCCTCTCATTGGCCTATCTACATACTGTGCCAGGAAACCCTCCTGCACACATTGGACAAAAACGGACCCATCTAAAGTACTCGAACTATAGCATTTCCAGTCAATATTTGGGAAGTTAAAGTCCCCCATAACAACTATCCTGTTGCTTTCGCTCCTATCCAGAATCATCTTTGCAATCCTTTCCTCTACATCTCTGGAACTTTTCGGAGGCCTATAGAAAACCCCTAATAAGGTGACCTCTCCTTTCCTGTTTTTAACCTCAGCCCATACTACCTCAGTAGACGAGTCCTCATCAAATGTCCTTTCTGCCACCGTAATACTGTCCTTGACTAACAATGCCACCCCTCCCTCTCTTTTACCACCTTCCTGGTGGTAGAGAATTCTTCGAGACAGGATCTACTCCCATTTGGAAGCAAATGGACGTATTAGTGAGAGGCAGCACGGTTTTGTGAAGGGGAGGTCGTGTCTCACTAACTTGATAGAGTTTTTCGAGGAGGTCACTAAGATGATTGATGCAGGTAGGGCAGTAGATGTTGTCTATATGGACTTCAGTAAGGCCTTTGACAAGGTCCCTCATGGTAGACTAGTACAAAAGGTGAAGTCACACGGGATCAGGGGTGAACTGGCAAGGTGGATACAGAACTGGCTAGGCCATAGAAGGCAGAGGGTAGCAATGGAGGGATGCTTTTCTAATTGGAGGGCTGTGACCAGTGGTGTTCCACAGGGATCAGTGTTGGGACCTTTGCTGTTTGTAGTATATATAAATGATTTGGAGGAAAATGTAACTGGTCTGATTAGTAAGTTTGCAGACGACACAAAGGTTGGTGGAATTGCGGATAGCGATGAGGACTGTCTGAGGATACAGCAGGATTTAGATTGTCTGGAGACTTGGGCGGAGAGATGGCAGATGGAGTTTAATCCGGACAAATGTGAGGTAATGCATTTTGGAAGGGCTAATGCAGGTAGGGAATATACAGTGAATGGTAGAACCCTCAAGAGTATTGAAAGTCAAAGAGATCTAGGAGTACATGAAAGAAAATACATGGGGCAACACAGGTGGAGAAGGTAGTCAAGAAGGCATACGGCATGCTTGCCTTCATTGGCCGGGGCATTGAGTATAAGAATTGGCAAGTCATGTTGCAGCTGTATAGAACCTTAGTTAGGCCACACTTGGAGTATAGTGTTCAATTCTGGTCGCCACACTACCAGAAGGATGTGGAGGCTTTAGAGAGGGTGCAGAAGAGATTTACCAGAATGTTGCCTGGTATGGAGGGCATAAGCTATGAGGAGCGATTGAATAAACTCGGTTTGTTCTCACTGGGATGAAGGAGGTTGAGGGGCGACCTGATAGAGGTATACAAAATTATGAGGGGCATAGACAGAGTGGATAGTCAGAGGCTTTTCCCCAGGGTAGAGGGGTCAATTACTAGGGGGCATAGGTTTAAGGTGAGAGGGGCAAGGTTTAGAGTAGATGTACGAGGCAAGTGTTTTACGCAGAGGGTAGTGGGTGCCTGGAACTCGCTACCGGAGGAGGTAGTGGAAGCAGGGACGATAGGGACATTTAAGGGGCATCTTGACAAATATATGAATAGGATGGGAATAGAAGGATACGGACCCAGGAAGTGTAGAAGATTGTAGTTTAGTCGGGCAGTATGGTCGGCACGGGCTTGGAGGGCCGAAGGGCCAGTTCCTGTGCTGTACATTTCTTTGTTCTTTGTTCCCTGAGCTTACTGAAATATCTAAACCCGGCACCTGCAACAACCATTCCTGTCCCTGCTCTATCCATGTCTCCAAAGTAGCCACAACACCGAAGTCCCAGGTACCAACCCATGCCGCAAGTTCACCCACCTTATTCCGTATGCTCCTGGCATTGAAGTAGACACACTTTAAACCACCTTCCTGCCTGCCGGTACACTCCTGCAACTTTGAAACCTTACTCATGGAACTCCCTCCCTCGCAGCACGAAGGGTGTACCTATGCCACATTGACAGCAGCAACACCAACTTCTCAAGGGCAGTTAGGGATGGACAATAAATTAGCCAACGATGCCCACATCCTGTGTAAAACATTTTTGGAAACTTAAACTGTTGACATCTTTACAAATTCCTTCTCTCCATGCGTATCTGAAAAATGCAGAAAAAAATATATTTACAGTCAGTATGTATTTGTTGCAGCACTTGACTTCTTTAAAGTTTCATAATTGTTCCTTAAAATTTGCAGTTTATATACCTGTCGATGTGACATTCTCCCGCAAAATGCCTTCAAGGCGAGGATGGTTTTGTCCAGCCTCCATGAGGGGTGCGCTGGGCCCAGCCCATGTCCAATCTCACATCCACATAGTGCGGAGCGTGGTCAGACTTTACTATTGCGGAGTATTGCACTCTCACTACCCCTGAAAGCACCCCCTTACCCACTACAAAGAAGTCGATACGGGAGTATACTTTGCGAACCTGGGAGAAGAAGGAAAACTCCTACCTCGGGTGTGTGAACCCCTACAGGTCCAACCCTCTTCCCCCATTTGTTCCATAAAGACTTGCAGTTCCCTTGCCATAGCTTTGCTGGTTGCTTCTCCGACTTGGGGCTGGATTTACCCGTCCATGGGTTCTGGACGCACTTGAAGTCTCTCTCTCTCTCCCCGCCCCGATGAGTCTGGTGTCCACACTAGGGATTTCTGCCATAATCTTTTTGATAAAGTCGGTGTCGTCCAATTTTTTTCCCTGTTGAGGGGGGGGGGGGTCGGGGGGCTACACGTTCACAAGCACCAGTGGTGCACCTTCCAGGACACGCTGAGCATGACATACCGTCCCCTTGGGTCCGTCACCATATTTGATAGGTCGCTCTGACGGTCATCATCCTATTCAACAGTGTTGCCATCCCCCCTAGCACTCATCGCATAGCACGCTTGGTAGGTCTGTCCTATCCAGTTCTTTCTTGCCTTTAGCCAGTCCTTCACCCCCGCCTCTCCCTCCTGCCTTGTTGTTCTGTCCTCCCTCTTTCCCCCCCCCCCCCCCCCCCCCCCCCGCTCTGCCAAATGTTTCCTCCCTTTCAAGAGTTGCGCCGTGGGCCACCAAGATACCTGAAGCTGGCGCTGACCATGCAAAAAAGCAGCATCCCCAGGTTGACTCCCCTCCTTGGGGGATCAACCGGAGGACTGGCTCTTTTCCAGATTCAACTTGCATTCGGAAAAGAATCAAAGCTCCTCAGTAGCTGCATTATTTCACCCATAGTGGGGACCCGATCCATAACATAATGCAGCAAATCACCAGCATATAGGGACACCCTATGTTCCACCCTTCCTCTCTTTATCCCCTTCCATTTATCTGAAGTCCTCAAAGCAATAGCTAAGGGTTCAATTACTTACGCAAAGAGTAGAGGGACACCCCTGCCATGCCCCTGTTTTCAACTGAAAATACCTAGGCTCAAAGCATTGGTGCGAACACTAGTGGAAGGGGCCCTGTACAATAACCGTACCCACAAAATAAATTTTGGCTGGAGACCGAACCCCTCCAGAACTTCAAAAAGGTACCTCCACTCCACTCTTTCAAATGCCTTCTTGGCATCCAAGGCACAATCAACTCTGGCTCAGGCCCAATGGACAGGGAGAGAACATCCAAGACACAATCAACTCTGGCTCAGGCCCAATGGATAGGGAGAGAACAACATTCAACAACCTCCAAATATTGGCCGCCCATTTCCAGCCCTGAACATTGGATCAGAAGTAGGTCATTCAGCCCCTCAAGCCTGTTCCGTCAGTCAATGAGATCATGGTTGATCTGTGACCTAACTCCATATATCTGCCATTGGCCCATATCCTGAATATATTTGCTGAACAAAAACCTTTATCTCAGCTTTAAAATTAACAACTGATCCAACTTCAACTCCTGTTTGTGGAAGTTCCAAACCCCTACCACCCTTTGAGCAAAGAAGTTCTTCCCAATTCTCTCCTGAATGGTCTAGCCCTAATTTTTAGAATATGCCCCCTAGTTTTATAATCTCCAACCAATGGAAATCATTTATCTTTATCTCTGCTGTTTTTCCCTGTTAATATCTTGAATACTTTGATCAGATTACCCCTTAACCGTCTAAATTCTAGTGAAAACAGGTCTAATTTGAGTAATCGCTCCTCGGAAATTAGCCTCTGCAGTCCAGGGATCATTTTGCATTCCAACCAAGGCCAAAATGTCCTTCCTACGGTGTGGTGCCCAGAACTGCTCACAGTCCTCCAAGTGGGGTCTAACCACGGTAGCACAGTGATCAGCACTGCTGCTTCACAGCGGCCCAGGTTCAATTCCTGGCTTGGGTCGCTTTCTGTGCAGAGTCCGCACGTTCTCCCTGTGTCTGCGTGGGTTTCCTCCGGGTGCTCCGGTTTCATCCCACAAGTCCCGAAATACGTGCTGTTAGGTGAATTGGACATTCTGAATTCTCCCTTTGTACCCAAACAGGTGCCAGAATGTGGCGACTCGGGGCTTTTCACAGTAACTTCATTGCAGTGTTAATGTAAGCTGACTTGTGACAATAAAGACTATTTAAATTTATTTAAAATTTTAATTTAACTGGGGTTTCGTATAGCTGCAGCATAACCCTGAGGTTTTTATATTCCAATCCTCTAAATATAAAGGCTAGCATTCCATCAGCCTTTTTGATTATTTTCTGCACTTGTTCCTATCATTTTAAGGACCTACGCACCTGAACCCTCAAGTCTCGTTGGACATCCTCTAAATATAAAGGCTTGCATTCCATTTGCCTTTTTGATTATTTTCTACACTTATTACTGGCATGCATAGATGCAGTAGGGAAAGCTCAAGACATAAAGATTCACAAGGATTGTACCAGGACTGAGAGATTATAGTTATTAGGAAAGATTGATCAGGTTGTGTTTTTTTCCCTTCAAAGTCTTAAGAGATGATCTGATAGAAATCTTTAAAATCATTAATGAGCTGGACAGGGTAGATGTTGAGGTAATATTTCTACTTGAGAGAATCTAATACCAAATTCATAGTTCTATGTTCTATGAACCGAAGGCAAGTGTCCGCACAAATAATATCAGTTTGAGATACTTTTCTCTCCACCGTGGGACGAGACCGGGATGTCCTATGTCCTATGTCCCCCCTGCTGTTTGCACTTGCGATTGAGCCGTTGGCCATCGCATTGAGAAGTTCGGGAGCATGGAAAGGAATAGTGCGGGGGGGATAGAGCATAGGGTGTCCTTATATGCCGACGACTTGCTGCTGTATGTGTCGGAGCTGAGTGCGTTGATAGGAGGAATATTGGAGCTACTGCGGGTCTTTGGGTACAAGTTGAACCTGGACAAGAGTGAGTACTTTGTGGTGTCTCAGCCGGGGGTGGGGGCAGGAGTGGGGGGCTGCCATTCCGTAGAACAGGGACTCATTTTAGGTATCTGGGGGTGCAGGTTGCCCGAGGGTGGGGGAGGCTTTGCAGGTACAACATCACTAGTTTGGTGGGGAGAGTGAAAGCCGATCTG
The DNA here is from genome assembly GCF_047496885.1 of Scyliorhinus torazame. Taxonomy (NCBI): domain Eukaryota; kingdom Metazoa; phylum Chordata; class Chondrichthyes; order Carcharhiniformes; family Scyliorhinidae; genus Scyliorhinus; species Scyliorhinus torazame. The sequence continues at coordinate 341,744,762 of NC_092708.1, read as the reverse complement.
GCAAGGTGGGATGGCCTTCCTCTGTCACTGGCGGGTCGGGTACAGGCGGTTAAAAATAAATATAAACAGAAACTAATAAATCCAATGGGGAATTTGTATGGTAGAGAATTCAATTCACTAACTTGGGGAAGCAATTGAGAAAAAACAGCTTCAAGGAAATGGAGATTTGGATTTTGTTTCTTGTTACGTGAACCAAGGAACAGTGAAAAGTACTTTTCTGCGAGCAACTCAACCGATCATTAAGTACATGAATAATATAAAGAAACGCTGAAGGGCTGAGATGAGGTACATGGAATAGGAGGAGACTCAAGTAGAAATACCAGCACTAGTTGGCTGAATGGCCTATTTCGGTGCTAGGCATTCTATGCAAGGTTACATTATCTGATGTTGTGGTTAGCACTGCTGCCTCACGGTGCTGAGGACTCTGGGTTCGATCCCAGCCCTGGGTCACTGTCTGTATGGAGTTTGTCCATTCTGCCCATGTCTGCATGGGTCTCACCCCCACAGACCAAAAGATGTGCAGGGTAGGTGGATTGACCAGGCTAAATTGCCCCTTAATTGGGGAAAAAAAAAGAATTGGGTACTCTTAAATTTTTTTAAAAGCAATATCTGGTGTTTGCAGTAACAATTTGACTTAAAGTATAAATTTAAAAACCGAACAAATTAAAGAATGTTTGATCTTTGAACTGCAGTTATGAAAAAGTAGATGTTCTTTCAAGAATGATCCTACCCGAAGGTTGGAAGGCCTTAATACAAATCACACTCCAGGCCTTGAACAGTTAACCAAGACTGCCACTTCCAGGTAGAATGGAGGAAGCAGTGTATTTAAAAAAAAAAAAAATGGGTGCCAAATCTCAAATGGAAATTACATAACCTGTTGCAGTGGTTAATATCCCATTCAAATAACAAGTTCTCACATAGAACATAGAAAATACAGCACAGAACAGGCCCTTTGGCCCACGATGTTGTGCCGAACCTTTGTCCTAGATTAATCATAGATTATCATTGAATTTACAGTGCAGAAGGAGGCCATTCGGCCCTTTGAGTCTGCACCGGCTCTTGGAAAGAGCACCATACCCAAACTCAACACCTCCACCCAACACCAAGGGCAATTTGGACATTAAGGGCAATTTATCATTGGCCAATTCACCTAACCCGCACATCTTTGGACTGTGGGAGGAAACCGGAGCACCCGGAGGAAACCCACGCAGACACGGGGAGGACGTGCAGACTCCGCACAGACAATGACCCAAGCCGGAATCGAACCTGGGACCATGGAGCTGTGAAGCAATTGCGCTATCCACAATGCTACCGTGCTGCCGTTAAGAACAAATAAATCTACACTATATCATTTTACCGTCATCCATGTACCTATCCAATAGCTGCTTACCTAGCAACAACACACAATCCAGACTGGGGCAGAATATGCTGCTAAAATAAGTGAGATTAATGGTCATCACAATGCTATAACAGAGTAGGCCATTCAACCATAATGGCTAAACTGGCTCTTTGGTAGAGATTTCTCTCCTCTCCTTGTTAATCCAATCTTTCTGTCCTTCAAACTCAATGCATAAATGGGAATTAATGTTGAAATTCACCACTCTAATTTACACTTCCTTCTCAGTCCTGGGCTGTTACTCTTACATTCCTTTCCTCCAATCTCATTGCTCAAGGCGGAGATACCTAATTGTTTTCCCTCACCGTACTGTTATCAGTTCATATTTTAGCAATTTGCCTTGCAAAGGTGCAACAACCTAAACATGCAAGGGCATGCATGTCCAAGTAACAGCTGATTTCATGCTACAACTAATGAACCATTAACTCATTGATGTTTCCAAGGCGTTGCTGTACATATTCACCTACATAAAAATTATTGCCCTTCTGAAACTCCATTTATTGTCTTATCTGAAATATAATGAAGTACTCCCCCAGAACTGCACTGCCATATCAGTCTGGATGACAGGCTCAAATCTTCAAGTAGAGCTCGCAAGCACCTTTTGATTTGGCGGGAGAGAAGGTACTACTAACTGAATCAAACTGACGAGAGTGCTGTCTGAGTCGAAGGCCTGGAATTTCATCACAAAGGATAACTTTTCCAGCGCGACGAAAATCCAGTAAATGGCTGAAAATTTGAAGCCCTGCTCCCAAACCTGACCTTTCCCATCTTCGCAGGGGTGACATAGGAGTCAGGCTAGGGTTCGCACACATGTGATTCACAGAGGCAGAAGGCCAATCACCAACTGCCTTGACTGCAGTGGGACTTTGGAAGACATCTGGAGCGTGCAGAATAGATCGGATCAGAGGAGGTTTGAACTTGATGGTAAGCTAGCTCTTTGGATAGGGTCCCAGGAGGACACCTTTGGGAGAAGTAATGCACCCTTTGGGATTGTTAAAAGTGAACATCAGTATGCAGTTTTTACACACACAGTCATTGGAATATTCAAGCTGCCCAGCAAGTGTCAAGGAACTTTCCAAGGATCATAGGAAGTTGATTTGGTGGGGATAAGGGTAAAACGATAATGAGTTGGCACCAAGTTGGTATAGACGTATGGAGCATTCGTGTGCGTGTGTGTCCATGGGAGGGGAGGGGGGGGGGGGGGGGGGGGGTCCATGGGCTGGAGTGCTTCTAGAAATTATCTGTATATACAGCGCTGGGAATCAGAGGCAAGCATTGTGCCCCGCCCACCTCTGCATTCAGCATACTTGTGCCGGGATCACCCAACCCCCCTCAGTTTAAGTTTCCTCCCTCCTACTAAAAATCTGACCTGTGGTTGGACATTTTCAAGGTAGTGTTTGCCCAACCGAGTCGGTGAACCTGACCCTGGGATGAAAATCTGGGGCGAACAGTGGCACCGGGGGTCTCGGCATATTGTGCTTATTGTTCTTTTCTATGAGCTTTTGATGCCCTGAAACATTATTGCATTTCTATAGCCCATTCCTGTAAATACCTTTGTCTAACTAAAATATAAAATAACTGAAATTTCTATTTAACAGTGGGTACCCAGTATTATCCTTTATTCAGGGCATTCAAGAGATCCATTGAAACTTGACAAGAATGCCTTCAAATGTTAATCCTACACCTACGAGATTTTAAATAAATAGGAGAAACAGCGATTCAGTCGGGCTAGGTCAATGGAAGAATTCATGTTTCAGTTATTACACGTTCCAGCAGATCTCCGGTGTTTACATATTTTGCTTTTTACTCAAATCTTACATATCTCCCAATCCTGCAGCAATTGTACATGTATGTTTCTTTTAAAGAATTCAGACAGATATGAGGCAACACAGACCTGTAGTAATGCCCCAAGTGGTCAGACAACATTGTGCTCATTAGAACTTTATGTTGGCTGGAAGAAACTCAAAACATAGTTTTCAGTTACTCCGAATTACTAATCCAGCACCTTCGCCACAACATTGCCATATGCAATGTCTGAACTGAACCAATTGGAGGGTGCGGTGGTGGGGAAAGCACTCACACTTTGTTTGATTCTGAACGTGATGCAGCTTCACCTGTGATTCACCTATGGTATTTCAACTATTATTGTTAGTAGCAATGCAACACAAGTAAATATTCAGAGTAAAATGTATTTCCTGTTCTGACAATCATTATTCTTTCTAGCCTGTGGTCTTCAGGTTAAAAAGCCACTTGTTCAACTAGAGCATTTCAAATTTTAAAAAATTCTCCATTACCTCCTTTTATATAACAGCCAGGGATTACAAAAAGAAACAAAGTAAGAATTTGCAGTGGTGCCATAACAGTTTGTGACATCACATCACTACAGATAATAAAAATGTTAGATATATCATGTAATTGGTGATGACGACTTTGAAATAGAACCAGGACACTAGCGTGTTTCCTTTGGTCTTTTCCACTGGTATCATGCTAATTTATTACCTAGCTTTTGATCATTTTAGGCATGCTACATATCACAACACTTGCCTTTTAAGCTGTATTTTCTTTCATGTACAAAAACCATATATAACCATAGCAACATTCCAGACTACTGACAAGTCAGCGGTGTTGTACACTGCTCACTGGTTGTATACATCTCTTGTTGCTCAGTCTGGCTCTTTGACCGTTCAATAAGACTTGTGACAGTGCAACGTTCTGGGTGGTTGCAGCAGTCATATGTGCTATCCTTGAACTGGGAAGTGCCATTTTTCAAGTGACCGTTGAAGCCTCTCCCCTCCTGCTAATAGTCTGCCACATGTATTTTGCAAATCTTGCTGCGGAGTTCATGTGAAAGCTTGGGCCATGCAAGGACTGGCAAATGTTTGCAGCACTAACCTTCGGATTTCTACATTCAAATCCATCTGTGTACATAATCTGCTCCCCCCTGTAGCCAGTTAAAATGGCTAACTCCTGATTTAGAATGGCTAACTCCCGATTTAAAATGGCGAACGGCAAAGGCTGATGGGAACGTCAGCCAACAGGACACAAGCGAGCAGCTGCAGGTTGAGTGTGTATTTACCCCTGGAAAGGCCAGACAAGATCGATACCAGCAACCATCAGCATAACAAAACACCATCCATCTGCATATTAATGAGCAATCCCCGGGAACAATGAGCAACATTTAGACACATAAAGCCAAACCAGACTCTTTGGCGCCAGCAGAAGCCTACACATTGGGAGGTGAACAACCACCTCAGGACCGCCCATCGATCAGGGAACCGCTCCAGCATTGGAGAAAATCAAACCAAGTGATTGGGACAAAGTCCAATCACTTGGAACCAGGTACAGGGTCCGCCCCGAAAGGCGGGAAGCTCCTGGGGACTATAAGAATCAAGCCCAAGTGCAAATCGTTCTTCTTGACCGGGTCACTCAGCAACACGAACCAACCCTCGACAGTGACCGGTCCAGCTGCCGCTGATATCCAGTAAGTCTTACTTCAACGCTCGCTACGGGATAGGCGCTCCTAGCTACCAATCTGTACCAACTTCGAATCCCGCAGGCTCAGAACCCGAACGAAAGGCCATTCGTTTCCCTGACCTGGTGGGCCAGTTCCAAGTTACGTATTGGCCTGTTAGTCGTAGAAGTAGCTTAGACGTAGAATTTATACATGAGTTGCGATTACTGTGTATAATAAATGTGCTTTGAGGAACTTCCGGGTGCGGCGATGACCAGCTGAGTCGCACGTTTCGGCAGCTCCCTGTGAAACGGACTTTTGGGCTCTTGATAGGAGCCCCAACGGCAATTTTGACGGCTAAAAACACTGTGCGGTAAACCAGAAGGGAATCCCCCCTGGATACGGATGGAAAAAGGAGGAGAGAGTGGCCAGATTGCAGTGGATCCTTTAGAACAGCGGCAAGGAAGGCAAGCAAAAACCAAGATGGCGTCGGAAGGTGGCAGTTTAACATGGGGCCCTGAACAACAAGAGTTCTTGAAATGCTGTGTGGAAGAGATCAAAAAGGAAATGAAGAAAGAGCTGTTGGCCCCGATACTACAGGCGATCGAAGGGCTAAAGGAGGAACAAAAGACCCAGGAGCGGGAGCTTCGGGTCGTGAAGGCAAAGGCAGCCGAGAATGAGGACGATATACAGGGCCTGGTGGTGAAGACGGAGACGCAGGAGGCACATCAGAAACGATGTGTGGAAAGGTTGGAGGCACTGGAAAACAACGCAAGGAGGAACAACCTGAGGATTCTTGGTCTTCCTGAAGGTGTGGAGGGAGCGGACGTCGGGGCATATGTGAGCACGATGCTGCACTCGTTAATGGGAGCGGAGGCCCCGGCGGGTCCGTTGGAGGTGGAGGGAGCATACCGAGTGATGGCGCGAGGACCGAGAGCAGGAGAAGTTCCCAGAGCCATAGTGGTGAGATTCCTCCGTTTTAAGGATAGAGAAATGGTCCTTAGATGGGCGAAGAAAACTCGGAGCAGTAAATGGGAGAACGCGGTGATCCGCGTTTATCAAGACTGGAGTGCGGAGGTGGCGAGAAGGAGGGCGAGCTTTAATCGGGCCAAGGCGGTGCTTCATAAAAAGAAGATAAAATTTGGAATGCTGCAACCGGCAAGACTGTGGGTCACATATCGAGGGAGGCACCACTACTTTGAGACGGCGGATGAAGCGTGGACTTTTATTGTGGAAGAAAAACTGGAATGAGCGGGTTATTAAAAAGAACGTTCGAACAAAGTGGTGGGGCGAATGTGGGGGGCAAAGAGGGGTTTTATGTACTAATCCTGCGATGTGGTAACTTTTCTCTCTCCCACAGGTGGTGATGGGGGGAGGAGGGGTGGTGGAGGAGATGGGGCGTTGGCCATTGGGGGCGGGGCCAAGGGAGAAGCGCGGGCTTGGTTCCCGCGCTATGATAATCATGGCGGGAATAGAGAAGCAGGAAGGAGGGGGCGTCGCACGGTGCGAGCCGAGGTCACGGGGGGAAGCCGAGGTCAGCCAGAGTTTGCTGACTTCTGGGAGCAACATGGGGGAGTAATTACGCTAGCGGGGGATCTAGCGGGGGGGGGGGGGGGGTGGGAGGGGGGAATTACTGGGTTGCTGCTGCTGGGGAGAGGGGGGAGCTGGTATGGGAGAGGATGGGCGGGGGGGCACCGCCTGGGGGAGATACAGCTGCGTGGGAACCGGGTGAGGAGCTGGAAAAAGGTGATGGCTAATCGACAAGGGAGGGGGGGTAGGAAGCCCCCCAACTCGGCTGATCACGTGGAACGTGAGAGGGCTGAACGGGCCGATAAAGAGGGCACGGGTACTCGCACACCTTAAGAAACTTAAGGCAGATGTGGTTATGTTACAGGAAACGCACCTGAAACTGATAGACCAGGTTAGGCTACGCAAAGGATGGATGGGGCAGGTGTTCCATTCGGGGCTAGATGCGAAAAACAGGGGGGTGGCTATATTAGTGGGGAAGCGGGTAATGTTCGAGGCAAAGACTGTGGCGGATAACGGGGGCAGATAGGTGATGGTGAGTGGCAAACTACAGGGGGAGACTGTGGTTTTGGTAAACGTATATGCCCCGAACTGGGATGATGCCAATTTTATGAGGCGGATGCTAGGACGCATTCCGGACCTAGAGATGGGAAAGCTGATAATGGGGGGAGATTTTAATACGGTGTTGGAACCAGGGCTGGATAGGTCGAAGTCCAGGACTGGAAGGAGGCCGGCAGCAGCCAAGGTACTTAAAGATTTTATGGAGCAGATGGGAGGTGTAGACCCGTGGAGATTTAGCAGACCTAGGAGTAAGGAGTTCTCGTTTTTCTCCTATGTCCATAAAGTCTACTCGCGAATAGACTTTTTTGTGCTGGGTAGGGCATTGATCCCGAAGGTGAGGGGAACGGAGTATACGGCTATAGCCATTTCGGATCACGCTCCACACTGGGTGGACTTGGAGATAGGGGAGGAAACAGGAGGGCGCCCACCCTGGAGAATGGACATGGGACTAATGGCAGATGAGGGGGTGTGTCTAAGGGTGAGGGGGTGCATTGAAAAGTACTTGGAACTCAATGATAATGGGGAGGTCCAGGTGGGAGTGGTCTGGGAGGCGTTGAAGGCGGTGGTTAGAGGGGAGCTGATATCAATAAGGGCACATAAAGGGAAGCAGGAGAGTAAGGAACGGGAGCGGTTGCTGCAAGAACTTTTGAGGGTGGACAGACAATATGCGGAAGCACCGGAGGAGGGACTGTACAGGGAAAGGCAAAGGCTACATGTAGAATTTGACTTGCTGACTACAGGCACTGCAGAGGCACAATGGAGGAAGGCACAGGGTGTACAGTACGAATATGGGGAGAAGGCGAGCAGGTTGCTGGCACACCAATTGAGGAAAAGGGGAGCAGCGAGGGAAATAGGGGGAGTGAGGGATGAGGAAGGAGAGATGGAGCGGGGAGCGGAGAGAGTGAATGGAATGTTCAAGACATTTTATAAAAAATTATATGAAGCTCAACCCCCGGATGGGAGGGAGAGAATGATGGGCTTCTTGGATCGGCTGGAATTTCCCAAGGTGGAAGAGCAGGAAAGGGTGGGACTGGGAGCACAGATCGAGGTAGAAGAAGTGGTGAAAGGAATTAGGAGCATGCAGGCGGGAAAGGCCCCGGGACCGGATGGATTCCCAGTCGAATTCTATAGAAAATATGTGGACTTGCTCGCCCCGGTACTGACGAGGACCTTTAATGAGGCAAAGGAAAGGGGACAACTGCCCCCGACTATGTCTGAAGCAACGATATCGCTTCTCTTAAAGAAGGAAAAGGACCCGCTACAATGCGGGTCCTATAGACCTATTTCCCTCCTAAATGTAGATGCCAAGGTCCTGGCCAAGGTAATGGCAATGAGAATAGAGGAATGTGTCCCGGGGGTGGTCCACGAGGACCAAACTGGGTTTGTGAAGGGGAGACAGCTGAACACGAATATACGGAGGTTGTTAGGGGTAATGATGATGGCCCCACCAGAGGGAGAAACGGAGATAGTAGTGGCGATGGATGCCGAGAAAGCATTTGATAGAGTGGAGTGGGATTATTTGTGGGAGGTGTTGAGGAGATTTGGTTTTGGAGAGCGGTATGTTAGATGGGTGCAGCTGTTGTATAGGGCCCCAGTGGCGAGCGTGGTCACGAATGGACGGGGATCTGCATATTTTCGGCTCCATAGAGGGACAAGGCAGGGATGCCCTCTGTCCCCATTATTGTTTGCACTGGCGATTGAGCCCCTGGCGATAGCGTTGAGGGGTTCCAAGAAGTGGAGGGGAGTACTTAGGGGAGGGGAAGAGCACCGGGTATCTTTGTATGCGGACGATTTGCTACTATACGTGGCGGACCCGGCGGAGGGGATGCCAGAAATAATGCGGATACTTGGGGAGTTTGGGGATTTTTCAGGGTATAAATTGAACATGGGGAAAAGTGAGTTGTTTGTGGTGCATCCAGGGGAGCAGAGTAGAGAAATAGAGGACCTACCGTTGAGGAAGGTAACAAGGGACTTTCGTTACCTGGGGATCCAGATAGCTAAGAATTGGGGCACATTGCATAGGTTAAATTTAACGTGGTTGGTGGAACAGATGGAGGAGGATTTCAAGAGATGGGATATGGTATCCCTGTCAATGGCAGGGAGGGTGCAGGCGGTTAAGATGGTGGTCCTCCCGAGATTCCTCTTTGTGTTTCAGTGCCTCCCGGTGGTGATCACGAAGGCTTTTTTTAAAAGGATTGAAAAGAGCATCATGGGTTTTGTGTGGGCCGGGAAGACCCCGAGAGTGAGGAAGGGATTCTTACAGCGTAGCAGAGATAGGGGGGGCTGGCACTACCGAGCCTAAGTGAGTATTATTGGGCCGCTAATATTTCAATGGTGAGTAAGTGGATGGGAGAGGAGGAGGGAGCGGCGTGGAAGAGATTAGAGAGGGCGTCCTGTAGGGGGACTAGCCTACAGGCTATGGTGACAGCCCCATTACCGTTCTCACAGAGGAACTACACCACAAGCCCGGTGGTGGTGGCTACACTGAAGATTTGGGGACAGTGGAGACGGCATAGGGGAAAGACTGGAGCCTTGGGGGGGTCCCCGATAAGAAACAACCATAGGTTTGCCCCGGGGGGAATGGATGGGGGATATGGAATGTGGCAAAGAGCAGGAATAACGCAACTGAAAGATCTGTTTGTGGATGGGAAGTTCGCGAGTCTGGGAGCGCTGACCGAGAAATATGGGTTGCCCCAAGGGAATGCATTCAGGTATATGCAACTGAGGGCTTTTGCGAGGCAACAGGTGAGGGAATTCCCGCAGCTCCCGACACAAGAGGTGCAGGACAGAGTGATCTCAAAGACATGGGTGGGGGATGGTAAGGTGTCAGATATATATAGGGAAATGAGGGACGAAGGGGAGACTATGGTAGATGAACTAAAAGGGAAATGGGAAGAAGAGCTGGGGGAGGAGATCGAGGAGGGGCTGTGGGCAGATGCCCTAAGCAGGGTAAACTCGTCGTCCTCGTGTGCCAGGCTAAGCCTGATTCAGTTTAAGACATTACACAGGGCGCATATGACTGGAGCACGGCTCAGTAAATTTTTTGGGGTGGAGGATAGGTGTGCGAGGTGCTCGAGAAGCCCAGCGAATCATACCCATATGTTTTGGTCATGCCCGGCACTACAGGGGTTTTGGATGGGGGTGACAAAGGTGCTTTCAAAAGTAGTAGGAGTCCGGGTCGAACCAAGCTGGGGGTTGGCTATATTTGGGGTTGCACAAGAGCCGGGAGTGCAGGAGGCGAGAGAGGCCGATGTTTTGGCCTTTGCGTCCCTAGTAGCCCTGCGCAGGATATTGCTAATGTGGAAAGAAGCCAAGCCCCCGGGGGTGGAGACCTGGATAAATGACATGGCGGGGTTTATAAAGCTAGAGCGGATTAAGTTCGTCCTAAGGGGGTCGGCTCAAGGGTTCACCAGGCGGTGGCAACCGTTCGTCGAATACCTCGCAGAAAGATAGACGGAATGGGAAAAAGAAGGCAGCAGCAGCAGCCCAGGATCGGGGGGGGGGGGGGGGGGGGGGAGGAGGAACCAGAAGGACTCTCAGGGTTGTTAATATATACTGTATAGTATGTATAGGTCGTTGCTACAGATAATTATATATTGGACTGTTAAATTATATTTTTGGAGAGTGTTACTTGTGACAAGGCAGTTGCCAATTAGGGCTAGTTTTCATTTTTGTTATTTATTATTTATTCATTTTTTTGTTTTTTTTTGTTTATAAAACAGGTCATTGTTATTTGTGTTGTTATAATATTGTGTAAAGGATGCACAATGTACTGTGTTGGTTGACCAAAAATTTTCAATAAAATATTTAATTAAAAAAAAAAATGTGCTTTGATTTAAATCTTACTAAGCGGTGTATTGGATTATTGATCATTATTCGGACTTGAACCACGTGGCGGTATCATAAAGATACCTGGCGACTCAAGAGCAAAGGTGATAAAACAGAGCAATTAAACTAAGGCAAAAGTTAGCAACACTTCCCCCCCCCCCCCCCAATAAGTTTATAAAGTAAGTCCTGTTCTGACTGACACTCAAACTTTAGTTTGCATTTTGTATAATATTATAAGCCAGATTTTATTTTAAAAATGGTGAGATGCAAAAATCTAACATATTTAGTGTGTTTCCCTACAAATTGTGTGATGCAAGCATATTTTTATTTCTTTTAAAAAAATATATATTTAGTGTACCCAATTCATTTTTTTCCAATTAAGGGGCACTTTAGTGTGGCCAATCCACCTAACCTGCACATCTTTGGGTTGTGGGGGGGGCAGCACGGTGACGCAGTGGTAGCATTGCAGCTGTCGTGTTGGGTGCTCTGCTACACAGACGAACCAACATGGTTGCGGATGTTACAACTCAGTTTTATTACTAACAATATTTACAATGGTAAACTGGTTACTGTGGTTCGTTCATTACCCTTGAATCTGTGGGCCTATCCCTAACACTATCTTGGAGTGGCACTCAGCACATGGTAGATGTCTGAGTGGCTTGCTGTGAGCTCTGTGCCCTGAGCTGTCTCCTGCTGGAATCAGCGGTAAGTGTTGTGTTCCCCGTTTTATAGTGTGTATGCTCTTGCCCGTGATTGGCTGTGGTGTTGTGTGTGTATTGATTGGTCCGTTGATCTGTCCATCAATATGTATGCATGTTTGCACCATGATGTTTACCTGAATATCATGACATCACCCCCCCCCCCCCATTTTTACAAGAACATGTGCCTATGTGGTTATAAATAGAGATGTGTACTGAGTGCAGCTGAATGTGTGTGCAATATCTACAGCATGTACATGAGGCTAAACTATATACATGGGGCGATGTCAGGTGCGACATAGCAATGAGGTTGTACCATAAACAAAACACATGGAAATGTTAAACGTCAAAACGAACTCCTGTAACAACAAGGAAAAAGAGAAACATATTAACACAGTGGTATGATACATCAGTGAGTTCAATGTTCAAACAGGCTCATAAGCCCAGCCAAGTAGGTGGGCGACGAAGATCGGGTTGACCGCCTCAAGGGTGGGTCAGGATTCACCGGCTGAGGAATGGGCCTGGCCATGGGCGACGACGGAATGGGCATGGTGGCAGGAAGCTCCACAAAGTCGACATCAGGACCAACAGGAGGGCGTGGCACCGATGTAAGTTCCTGTAGCGAACGTGGAAGCAGGCAAGAGCCCGGCGATTGCACCTGCGAACGGAGCCATCAGGCATGCGAACCAGGAACGAGCGGGGAGCCACGCGTCGGAGAACTTTGGCAGGTGCTGACCAGCCACCTTCTGGTAGGTGGATGCGGACGTCGTCCCCAGGCGCCAGGGCGGGAAGATCAGCTGCCCGTGTGTCATGTGCCACCTTCTGGCGAACGCCCTGCTGTTGCATCCTGTGCAGTACTGGAGCATGGTTGGTTGTGGGGACCAGAATGGACGGCACAGTGGCCTGAGGGCGCGACCCATCAACAGCTGGGCTGGTGAGAGGCCAGTGGCTAGTGGGGCCGAACGATAGGCTAGCAGGGCTAAGCAGAAGTTTGATCCGGCAGCAGCAGCCTTGCAGAGGAGCCACTTGACGATGTGAACGCCCTTCTCCGCCTTTCCATTGGACTGGGGATACAGAGGGCTGGATGTCACGTGTGTGAAGCCCATACGAAGCTGGCAAAACAGGGCCTATTGTCCGACATGACCTCGGAATGCCATGGCGTGCGAAGGTATCTTTGCAGGATCTTATGACAGCGGACGATGTCCAATTGTGCAGGCTTATAACCTCTGGAGATTTTGAAAAGTAATCTTTGACGATTACATAGTCCCTGCCGAGCGCGTGAAAAAGGTCCACACCCACCTTCGCCCAGGGGGACGTCACCAGCTCATGGGGCTGAAGCGTCTCAGGAGGTTGCGCCAGCTGAAACCTTTGGCAGGTGGGGCAGTTGAGCACCATATTGGCAATGTCATCACTGATGCCCAGCCAGTATACCACCTCTCGGGCCCTCCGTCTGCACTTCTCTACCCCCAGATGGCCTTCGTGTAGTTGGTCGAGGACCAGCTTGTGCATGCTGTGTGGAATCACAATCCGGTCCAGCTTTAGGAGGACACCTTCAATGACGGCCAAGTCGTCCCGGACATTGTAGAACTGTGGGCACTGTCCTTTGAGACACCCTCCCGTCATGTGGCGCATCACACGTTGTAGAAGTGGGTCAGCCGCAGTCTCCCGGCGAATACGGGCCAGACTGGAGTCATCGGCTGGCAGATTTGCCGATGTGAAGGCCACCTGCGCTTCGACCTGACAGACGAACCCCTCCGAGTCGGGCGGTGTGCTCACTGCTCTAGATAGGGCATCCGCAATGATAAGGTCCTTTCCCGGGGTGTAGACCAGTTGGAAGTCGTACCTCCTGAGTTTGAGTAGGATGCGCTGGAAGCGAGGGGTCATCTCGTTCAGGTCCTTGTGTATGATGCTGACCAGGGGGTGATGGTCAGTCTCAACGGTAAACTGGGGGAGACCATACCCGTAGTCATGGAACTTGTCTATTCCGGTTGGCAAACCCAGGCACTCTTCGATCTGCACGTCGCGCTGTTCTGTGGGGGTCATGGCCCGCGAGGCATAGGCGACCGGGGCCCATGACGCAGTGTCATCCCGCTGTAGGAGTACCAATGCCGGACTGGCTGGCATCAGTCGAAATTTTAGTGTCACGAGAGGTGTCGAGAAACGCCAATACCGGGGCTGTGGTGAGCTTAATTTTGAGCTCCTCCCATTCCTTCTGGTGTGTGGTCAGCCACTGGAACACCGTGGACTTCTTGACTAGGTGGCGAAGAGCCGTCGTGTGGGAGGCAAGGTTAGGAATGAACTTCCCCAGGAAGTTGACCAGGAAGTCAACTAGGAAGCGGAGCACTGCTTTCTTTTTTAAAAAAAATATTTTTATTAAGGTTTTTTAACAACACAATTTTTTCCCCTTACAAACAATAACCCCCCCCCCCCCACCCCCGTAACAAAATAACGCAAAATCCCCCTGAGCAAGATATATACATGGCAAGATGGTATATTTACATAGCTTTATACACTGGCTCTTGGCCACACGTACCGTTTCTCCCCACCCTCCATGCCATCTCCCGCACGTCCATCCCCTCAAACAATCTCTCGTCCCCCGTCCCCCCCAGGGTTGCTGCTGCTGCTGACCGACCTTCTTCTAACGCTCCGCAAGATATTCTAGGAACGGTTGCCACCGCCTGTAAAACCCCTGTGCAGACCCTCTCAAAGCAAACTTAATTCTCTCCAATTTTATGAACCCCGCCATGTCGTTAATCCAGGCCTCCAGGCTAGGGGGCTTCGCCTCCTTCCACAATAGCAAGACCCTTCGCCGGGCTACTAGGGACGCAAAGGCCAAAATTCCGGCCTCTTTCGCCTCCTGCACTCCCGGCTCATCCTCTACTCCAAATATTGCTAGTCCCCAGCTTGGCTTAACCCGGACTTTCACCACCTGGGATATTACTCCCGCCACACCTCTCCAGAACCCCTCCAATGCCGGGCATGACCAAAACATATGGACATGGTTCGCCGGGCTCCCTGAACATCTTTCACATCTATCCTCTACCCCAAAGAACCTACTCAGCCTCGCCCTCGTCAAATGCGCTCTGTGAACCACCTTAAATTGTATCAGGCTAAGCCTGGCACACGAGGAGGAGGTATTAACCCTACCCAGGGCATCAGCCCATAGCCCTTCCTCAATCTCCTCCCCCAGCTCCTCTTCCCATTTACCTTTCAATTCTTCTACTAGCGCTTCCCTCTCTTCTTTCATCTCTTGGTATATTTCCGACACCTTGCCCTCCCCGACCCATACCCCCGAGATCACCCTATCTTGAACTTCTTGTGCCGGGAGCAACGGAAATTCCCTGACCTGTCGCCTCACAAAAGCCCTCACCTGCATATATCTAAATGCATTTCCCGGGGGTAACTCAAATATCTCCTCCAGTGCCCCTAGGCTCGCAAATGTCCCGTCAATGAACAGGTCCCCCATTCTTCTTATCCCCGCCCGATGCCAGCCTTGGAACCCCCCCCGTCCATCTTCCCCGGGACAAACCGGTGGTTACCCCTGATCGGGGACCACACCGATGCTCCCATTGCACCCCTGTGCCTTCTCCACTGGCCCCAGATCCTTAGTGTTGCCGCCACCACCGGCCTTGTGGTGTATTTTGTCGGCGAGAGCGGCAGCGGTGCCGTTACCAACGCCCCCAGGCTCGTTCCTATACAGGATACCATCTCCATCCTCTTCCATGCCGCCCCCTCTCCCTCCATGACCCACTTGCGGATCATCGCCACGTTTGCTGCCCAGTAGTAATTCCCTAGGTTTGGCAAAGCCAACCCTCCTCGGTCCCTATTGCGTTCCAAGAACCCTCTCCTAACCCTCGGTCTTATTTGCCCACACATACCCCATAATACTCCTACCTACTCTCTTGAAAAAGCCCTTGGTGATCACGATGGGGAGGCACTGAAACACGAACAAAAACCTCGGAAAGACCACCATTTCGACCGACTGCACCCTACCCGCCAGCAAGAGCGGGAGCATGTCCCATCTTTTAAAATCCTCCTCCATTTGCTCCACCACCCTCGTCAAATTCAGTTTATGTAGGGCCCCCCAACTTCTGGCTATCTGGATCCCCAGATACTGAAAACTCCTCTCCGCCCTCCTCAGCGGTAGGTCCCCTATCCCTCTTTCTTGGTCCCCTGCCTGTAATACAAAAAGCTCACTCTTCCCTACATTAAGCTTGTAGCCCGAGAACTCCCCAAACTCCTTCAGAGTCTGCATGACCTCCACCATCCCCTCCATTGGGTCCGCCACGTATAGCAGCAGGTCATCCGCATATAGCGATACCCGATGCTCCTCTCCCCCGCGGACTATCCCCCTCCATTTCTTAGACTCCCTAAGTGATATGGCCAAGGGTTCGATCGCCAATGCAAACAACAGGGGGCCTCGTCCCTCGGTACAGCCGAAAGTACTCCGACGTCCGCCGGTTCGTCGCTACACTCGCCACCGGGGCGCTGTAAAGGAGATTAACCCATCTAATAAATCCTCCCCCGAACCCAAATCTGCGCAATACCTCCCAGAGGTACTCCCACTCTACTCGGTCAAAGGCTTTTTCCGCGTCCATAGCTGCCACTATCTCCGCCTCTCCCTCCTCCGATGTCATCATTATCACGTTTAAGAGCCGCCGCACATTGGTATTTAACTGCCTGCCCTTTACGAATCCCGTTTGGTCCTCGTGAATCACCCCCGGGACACAGTCCTCAATCCTAGTGGCCAGTACTTTTGCCAATAGCTTAGCATCCACATTGAGGAGCGAAATCGGCCTGTACGATCCACATTGCAGTGGATCCTTGTCTCGCTTTAGAATCAAGGAGATTGTCGCCTCCGACATTGTCTGGGGCAGGGTTCCCTCCTCTCTTGCCTCGTTAAAGGTCCTCACTAGTAGCGGGGCCAGCAGGTCCATATATTTTCTATAGAACACCGGGAACCGTCCGGCCCCGGGGCCTTCCCCGCCTGCATGCTCCCCAAACCCTTACGCAACTCCTCCAACCCAATTGGTGCCCCCAAACCAACTACCTCCTGCTCCTCCACCTTTGGGAACCCCAGCTGGTCCAGGAATCGCCTCATCCCCCCCCCCCCCCCCCCCCCCCCCCCCGCCGACTAGCCATCTCCTTTTCTGGGCCAGTCCCTTGTCCGCGTCTCCCTCACTCTCCAGTCCCCCAGCCGGGGGACCCCCGTCCCAGCCACCTCTTCTGTGTCCCGTTCTCTTTCGGCCAGTGCAGCAGCAACCCTTTCCCCCCCCCCCCCACCGCCCCGCTAGATCCCCGTCTAGCTTTTTTGCTCCCCCATATCCCTCCCGTAAGTCAGTTGACACCTGCTATCCCCGGCCATCCCTTTGACCCACCCCCCCCCCCCCCCCCCCCCCGCCCGTGTGGGAATTTCCCAATCAATGTACATTCCTTCGTTCCCCTTCCCGCCTTTCTTGCTGCGCGCGGGAAAGAAAACCCCGCGCTTTCCAAAGCCTGCCCCGCCCCCCCATGGCGCAGCTCCTGTCATGGCCTTGTCCCTCTCCCCCAGCCCATATAACATTTCCTGCGCGTGGTTGACCCCCTATGTACAACAACCATCATACTTCAACCCTCAAACACCCCCTTCCCACACAAACCTTCAATTAGAGTCCAATTTTTCAGTTAGTATAAAGGTCCACGCCTCTTCGGGTGTTTCAAAGTAGTGGTGTTGGCCATTATGTGTAACCCACAGTCGCGCTGGCTGCAACATTCACTCCTTTCCGATGCAACACCGCTTTGGCCCGGTTGAAACACGCTCTCCGCTTAGCGACCTCCGTGCTCCAGTCCGGGTATATTCTGATCTCTGCGTTGTCCCACTTGCTGCTCCGTTCCTTCTTGGCCCATTTCAGGACCCTCTCTCTGTCCGTAAACCGGTGAAATCTTACCACCATCGCCCTTGGCGGCTCATCTGCCTTGGGCTTCCTCGCTAGCACTCGGTGCGCCCCATCCAGCTCCAGCAATCCCGGGGGGGGCCTCCGCACCCATCAGTGTCCCGATCATTGTACCCGCATATGCCGCGGCATCGGCCCCTTCCACTCCTTCTGGGAGACCCAGGATCCTCAAATTGGTTCTCCTCGACCTGTTCTCCAGGTCTTCGAGTCTTCCCGCCCACGTCTTGTGTAGCGCCTCGTGCCGCTCCACTGTCTCCGCCAGGCCCACGAGCTCGTCGTCGTTCTCACTCACTTTTTCCTGGATCTTCACCTCTTGGGCTTTCTGGGTTGCTCCAAGTCCTTCAATTATTGCCAGCATAGGCGCCACCATCCCCTTGCGCAGCTCCTCGAAGCAGCGCTTGATGAACTCTTGCATCTCCTCTTTGTCCGTGGGCGCCGCCATTTTGCTTTTTTCCCCCTTTCTTCTCCCACTGCTCCAGGGCCGCTTTTTTCGCCGTTTCGCTGCGGGTCCGATCCATGCAGGTTAGTAGGGGACCTTTCTCCTTCCTTCCCCACGGGTTGGTTATTTAAAAAGTGCCGTTGGGGCTCCGTTAGCGGGCCCAAAAGTCCATCTTTGCGGGAGCTGCCGAATCGCGCGGCTTAGCTCCGCATCGCCGCAACCAGGAAGTCGTAGCACTGCTTTCTTGTCTGCCGGCTGCGGCATGGCTGTAATGGCGCTCACCTTGTCTGCAGCCGGACGGACCCCTGACCGGGATATGTGGTCCCCCAGAAACTTCAGCTCGGTTTGGCCGAAAGAACACTTGGCTCGGTTGAGGCGCAGGCCGTTTTCCCGTATCCGCGCAAAGTCGCGCTGGAGACGATTGATGTGCTCCTGTGGTATGGTGGACCAGATGATGACGTCGTCAACGTAGACGCGCACCCCTTTGCTGCCCTCCATCATCTGTCCCTTGATCCTGTGAAAGACCTCCGATGCCGCGATGATGCCAAATGGCATTCTGTTATAGCAGAACCTGCCGAAAGGAGTGTTGAAGGTGCACAGCTTCATGCTGGTCTGGTCCAGTTGGATCTGCCAAAAACCCTTCGAGGCACCAGCTTTTAGCCCGGGCTATTTCGCTCGTGATCTCTTCCCATTTGGGTATGGGGTAGTCTTCCCTCATTATGTTGTTGTTCAGGTCTTTCGGGTCAATGCAGATCCGGAGTTCGATAGGGCTTCTTAACACACACCATGGAGCTGACCCATGGTGTGGGCTCCGTGACCCGGGATAGCACCCCTTGGTCCTGGAGATCCTGCAGCTGCTGCTTGAGGCAGACTTTGAGTGGCGCTGGGACCCTGTGAGGTGCGTGAATGACCGGGGTGGCGTCCGCCTTGAGTCTTATTCTGTAGGTATATGGCAGTGTGCCCATGCCCTCGAATGCCTCCTGGTTGTGGGCGAGGAGCGATTGAAGCTGTGCCCTAAATTCTGAATCCGGGAAGTCTGATGTGCCTTCTGGAGACAGAGCGTGGACCCGCTGCACGAGGTGGAGAACCTTGCATGCCTGTGCGCCTAGCAGGGAGTCTTTTGATGATCCAACTATTTTGAAGGACTGTGTGGCCGTGTGTGTGTTGTGTGTCACCTGGAGCTGGCAGGATCCCATAGCCGGGATAACGTTTCCATTGTAGTCGACCATCTTGCAACGGGATGGCCGAATTGGTGGTCTGACCTTCAAGGCGTAGAAGGCTGACCATGCTATTAGGTTGGCGGAGGCACCAGTGTCCAGACGGAATGTTATCGGTGATCGGTTGACCGTTAGGGTGGCACACCGTTCATCACCTTTGACGCTGTTCACTGGCATCGGCTGGTGGGTCCTGCCTGGAGACATCCGGTTCCTATCAATGACCGCAACACGGAAGGCGTCCCGGTCGTCTGTGTCACTGGTTTGGATGTCGTCTGGGCACGACTCGTAGTACGGAGGCTGAATGGTCCGCACGTCCCTGCGAGGTTGTTGGTATTGGGGAGCATTGGCAGGTTGAGCTGCTCAACAGCAGGCAGCGTAGTGGCCCATCTTGCCACAGCGAGGCATTGTCGGTTTTTTGCTGGACATTGCCGCTTTAAATGTGCGGCTCCGCAGTTGCCGCACGTTGTGACGTCATGGCGTTTGTTGCGCCATCGCGCTTGCACAGTTCGGTCTTGCGTCGAGCGCGCCTGCGCATCACGTCCCTCTGCATCAACGTCTTTTTTGGCGTGCACAAACGCGGGAGGCCGCGGAAAGCGCGCGAAATGGCTGCCCTCGTCCGGGCCGCGCGCCGGGAGGAACTCGAGCACCTGGACCCGTTCGGCCTCGTAGGACGCCTGCCTTGCCGATTCGTGCGCAGAGGACCCCTGCCGCGCCAATTCGGCCGCTTGAAATTGGGAGTAGCGGCTGGTTGCGTTTTCATGAAGGACACAGGCTTCGATTGCGGAGGCTAGGGTGAGGCCTTTAATTTTGAGGAGCTGCTGGCGTAGGGCGCCCGAGGTGACCCCAAAAACAATCTGGTCCCAAATCATTGAATTGGAGGTGGTGTCGTAACCGCAGGACTGCGCGAGGAAACGGATGTGTGTATGGAAAGATTGAAAGGGCTCATCCTTACCCTGCAGGCGCTGCTGGAAGAGATACCTCTCAACTCTCATTTACCTCGACGCTGAAGTGTTGCTCGAGTTTGAGAAGGACCGTCTTGTACTTGGTCTTGTCCTCCCCTTCCGCGAACACCAGGGAGTTGTAGACATGGATGGCGTGTTGCCCTGTCGTGGAGAAGAGGAGGGCGATTTTTCTGGTGTCCGAAGCGCTCTCCCTTTCGGTGGCTTCCAGGAAGAACTGGAAGCGCTGTTTGAACAGCTTCCAATTGACGCCGAGGTTTCCAGCGATTTGTAACGTGCTGACGGTGTCCATGGCGCAGGATGGCGGATTCCTGAGGATTCGTAGGTAGGTCTCGCAGTTAACGGGTTCCAGTCCTGGTACTATGTCGTGTTGGGTGCTCTGCTACACAGACGAACCAACTCTGTGCCCTGAGCTGTCTCCTGCTGGAATCAGCGGGAAGTGTCGTGTTCCCCGTTTTATAGTGTGTATGCTCTTGCCTGTGATTGGCTGTGGTGTTGTGTGTGTATTGATTGGTCCGTTGATCTGTCCATCAGTATGTATGTATGTTTGCACCATGATGTTTACCTGAATATCATTACAGCAGCCTCACGGTGCTGAGGTCCCAGGTTCGATCCTGGCTCTGTGTCACTGTCCGTGTGGAGTTTGCACATTCTCCCCGTGTTTGCGTGGGTTTCGCCCCCACAACCCAAAGATGTGCAGTGTAGGTGGATTGGCCATGCTAAATTGCCCCTTGGAAAAATGAATTGGGTACTCTAGATTTATTTTTTTTAAACTTTAAATCTTTGAGTTATGGGGGCAAAACTCACGCAAACACGGGGAGCATATTTTCATTTCTAATTGTTACTGGGATTATTAGAATTATAGGAAACCACTATTAAAAAAA
Organism: Scyliorhinus torazame; assembly: GCF_047496885.1. Classification (NCBI taxonomy): domain Eukaryota; kingdom Metazoa; phylum Chordata; class Chondrichthyes; order Carcharhiniformes; family Scyliorhinidae; genus Scyliorhinus; species Scyliorhinus torazame. The sequence continues at coordinate 341,723,869 of NC_092708.1, read as the reverse complement.
GGGCAGGATTATACCAGAATGGATATCTTTGTGTTACACTGAAAACATCCATGATAGTTAAAATATAATCCTAGTATTCCAACAACACTTTTGACAGCCTGACCTCGAGAACTAACAGCAATATTAATGGCTGTTTTGTATCCTGTGATACAGGTGGACAACTACACAGGGCATGCGCAGAATAACACATTTCATGTTAATACACCCAACATATCAGAAATAATAAATAAATTAGTTATGCAAATGAAATATTTTGATGTTAAATTACTGTTGACTTCTGTTGAACTTCTTGCCTAAATAAGAGCTGCTATATTTCGAGCCCAAAATTACCCAATTGAAACAAAGTAAAATGTAAACTAGGAACATAGGAACAGGAGTAGGCCACAGTCGGGTGGGAGCTGGTCCACGGGCAGGGGGGGCTGGGGTCACTGGTGGGGGTGGTCAGGGGATGGCGAGCCTGGCCAAAGGGGGACACTATTTGGCAGGTCGGGTCCGTGCGCAGCCGGCACCATGTTGCACCGCGCGGCCGCTGCAGGCCGCCACCATGCGCATGCGTGGCCAAGAACCTGCCAATTCTCTGGCCGTATAAGCAGCTAAAGCCGGGGGCTTTACGTTGCCTGCCTACCAGCCCCCCCCCCCCGACAGAGGATCGGTGCCGCTTTTGCACCTTTTTTTCGGACGTAAAACGCCACTGTTCCCACGCCGGCGTCAGCACTTAGTCTTCAAATCTGAGAATCCAGCCGATTATCTTTATCTACCCTGTTGTTCCCTGTTAATACCTTGAACACTTCGATCAGATCACCCCATAACCTTCTAAATTGCAGGTCTAATTTGAGTACTCTCTCTTAGTAACTCAATCCCTGTAAATCCAGGTATCATTTTTGTAAACCTATGTTGCACTCCCTCCAAGGCCAAACTATCCTTCCTAAGGTGTGCTATGCAGAACTACTCACCACAGTCAGGTCTAATCATGTTTTTTTTTATAGCTGCAGCATAACCCCGGTCCTGGTGTCTTTATATTCCTGTTCTCTAGATATAAAAGCTAGTATTCCCTTCGCCTTTTTGATTACTTTTTTGCACTTGTTCCTGGTATTAAGGACCAATGCACCTGAACCCCAAGTCTCTTTGGACATCCACTGTACCTAACCTCTTTCCATTTATGGTCCAAAATGAATAACTTCAAACTTGCTTACACTAAATTCCATCTGCCATAATTGTGCCCATTCACCTAATCTGCCAATCTCTCATTGCAATTTTATGCTATCATCTAGGCTGCTTTAACCTTATTGAAGGTTGCCCACCTCCTTGCAAGCTCCGCTCCAACATCTAGATCGATTCTTACGAAGCTCCCATCCCATCTTTAATCACGGTTCTCCTTGGCCCACTTCAGGACCCACTCCTTCTCCAGGAAGCTATGGAATCTGATGATAATTGCTTGTGGTGGCTCATTCACTCAAGGCTTCTGCCTGAGTGTTCAATGGGCCTTGTTGAGCTCTGGAGAGGACATCAGTCCATCCTTCCCCCATCATCTTACCGAACATCTGCAAGAAATACGCACTAGGATTTGGGCCCTTCACGCCCTCCAGCAACCCCACAACTCTGAGGTTTTGTCTCCTCGACTGATTCTCCAGGTTGTCCACTTTCACCCTCACTCTATTTTTCTCCGCCACCAAGGAGATCTCGGCCTCCAACGAGGCAATTTGGTCACTATGCCTCAACAGAGTTGTCTCCACCCCATTCAACACCTCACCATGCTGCTTCACAGCTTCCAAAGTTCTCTCCAACTTTTCTCGGACAGGGCTCAGCGCCGCCTCTATCGATTTCCGGAGGGTTTCAAACATCACTCTCCATTGCCTCTCGCAATGCTTGCCAAATTCAGCACCCAAATTAGCATTTCTGCTAGAGCCGCCGCCGTTGTCATCTTCCCTGCTGAGGCTCCACGCGAAACCTCCGGAGTCAGTCAAAGAATTCCCGCCCTAAGTTCCAGCATTTTTTGACATTCTTCAACAATAGACTCCTTCTACTTTCATATGGGTAGAATTTATCCACCAAAAAACATAATGTGCCTTTGACAAATATGTGCTGACTCTCCTTAATTAACCCAAATCTCTCCAAGTGCCTGTTGATTTTCTTGTTGATTTTCTTGCAATGTGGAAAATTACCCAGGTGTGTCCTGTACACAAGAAACAAGGCAAATGCAACACAGCCAATAACCGTCCTATCAGTTTACTCTCCATCATCAGCAAAGTGATGGAAGGAGTCATCAATAGTGCTATCAAGCAGCACTTAAGCAATAACCTGCTCACAGACGCTCAGTTCTGGTACCACCAAGGTCACTCAGCTCCTGGCCTCATTACAGCCTTGATTCAAACATGGACAAAAGAGGTGAGATGAGAGCCCTTGACATCAAGGCAGCATTTGACTGAGTATGGCATCAAGGAGCCCTAGCTAAACTGGAGTCAATGGAAATGAGAGGGGAAACTCTCCGCTGGTTGGTGTCATACCTGGCACAAAAGCAGATGGTTGTGGTGGTTGGAGGTCAATCATCTCAGCTCCAGGATATCATTGCAGGAGTTCCTCGGGGTAATGTCCTTGGACCAGCCATCTTCAGCTGCTCCATAATTGACCTCCCTTCCATCATAAGGCCAAAAGTGATGAGCTTTGAGGATGACTGCACAATGTTCAGCACCATTCGCATCTCCTCGGATAATGAAGCAGTCCATGTCCAAATGCAGCAAGACCTGGACAATATCCAGGCTTGGGCTGACAAGTGGCAAGTTACATTCGTGCCACACAATTTCCAGGCAATGATCATCTCCTACAAAAGAGGATCTAACCCCGCCCTTTGATATGCAATGGCATTACCATCATTGAATCCCCCACAATCAACATCCTGGGGGTTACCATTGATCAGAAACTGAACTGGACTGGCCATATTAATACTGTGGCTATCAGAGCAGGTCAAAGGCTAGGAATCCTTCGGTGAGTAACTCCCCTCCTGACCCCCCCAAAGTCTGCCCACCATCTACAAGACACAAGTCAGAGTGTAATGGATACTCTCCACTTGCCTGGATGAGTGCAGCCCCAACAACACTCATGAATCTCAAAACCATCCAGGACAAAGCAGCCTGCTTGATTGCTCCCCTTCCACAAACATTCAAACCCTCCACCATTGGTGAGCAGTGGCAACCAAGTGTACCATTTACAAAATGCACTGCAGTAACTCACCAAGGTTCCTTAGATAGCACCTTCCAAACCCACAACCACTGCCATCTAGAAGGACAAGAGCAGCAGATACCTGGGAACCCCACTACCTGGAGGTTCCCTTCCAAGTCACTCACCACCCTGACTTGGAAATATATCGCTGTTCCTTCACTGTCACTGGGACAACATCTTGAAACTCTCTCCCTAACGGCACAGTGGGTGTACCTACATGTCAACGACTGAAGTGGTTCAATAAGGCAACTCACCACCATCTTCTGAAGGGTAACTAGGAATGGGCAATAAATGCTGGCCTAACCAGCGACGCCCACAACCTGTAAATTATTATTTTTTTAATTAACTTTATTCATTACACTTTGTGCATTTACATACAAGCATTCTGAACCAGTCCTTCTATTTTTTATCCTTAGTCTTCTAATTATCTAATATGGTATTACTCTCTTCTCTAGTACTGTTTGGAGTAATGAAGACCAAACCAGGAATAATGCCAAAATTCAATCCTACAAAAGAAAAAATTGGCTTTCAAAATCAAAAATGAAACCTGGAGGTGGAAAATCAATTGTCTAGCAGAGGAAAACAGGATTAGCTGTGTAAATACAATCAAGAACAAGAACATAATGTTGATTCAAAACAAATAAAAGGAAACCAGTATAAAAGTAGATGATTAACAATGACAATGTTGGGAGTTAAAATGACTTGTAAATTCTCTGCCTTCTATTTAAAGGGACGACATCGAATTCTTTCAATTTTATCCTGGGTTCAAACTCTTTATTTCACCTCTTAGTCTTGTGTATTATCATTAAAGAATTGCACTTCTGAAATTATTCAGAGATCGAATTATTTCTATTGAGGATTACAATTTTTATCCTGACTGGCGGGTGTCAAAATATTATAAGTGTTTAATACCATTTGGTAGGTGTTAATGAAGCTTTTGTAGTCTAAAGTAGGTTAACTGCATGTATTTGTTAACTACAAGAACCACATGTGTATATATAGACAGTAAAGGGTTCAAGCTAGGACATGTCTCCATGCTTGCTCACACATCTGTTCAACACTGGCATGACCCCTAGGTGTGGACCATGTGTTCTCTTGCATTGCTATTTGGGAGGTACTGTATTAAATCCCACATTAACCCAATATCTGTCAGAGCCTTATACTACACCCATCCACAAGTCTTTACCCAAAGTATTTCAAGCTATTCTATTTTACCCCATGTATTTACATCATTATTACTACCCCATCTTCTCCCTTCAAGACTCTGAATTCATAGGTTCATGTGGTCTGTAGGCCTTATAACCCTTTCATATTTCACTCACAATACTGTCAGAGGAATTGTGGGCTCTGTCATTCATAGAATCATAGAAATGTTACAGCAAAGAAGGAAGCATTCAGCCCATCTTGTCCATGCCATCCCAAGGACATCCAAGTGCCCTTTTTAATCTCGCCGCCTTGCACCCAGTCCACAGCCTTGCAGCTGAGAGCACTTAAAGTGCAGATCCAGGTACTTTTAAAAAGGGTTTAGGGTCTCTGCCTCCACCACCAACTCGGGCAGCAAATTCCAGATTCCCACTACCCTCTGGGTAAAAAGGTTCTTCCTTCATGCCCTACTACATCTTTTGCTACTTATCTTGAATCTATGTCTCCTGGTTCTAGAATTCTCCGCTAATGGAAACAATTTTATCCTGACCACCCAACCTCTTCCCCTCATAATTTTGTACACCTCAAGTAAGTCACCCCTCGGCCTTCTTTGTTCCATGGAAAATAACCCCCAACCTATCCAATGTCTCCTCGTAGCTACACTTTTCTAGCCCTGGCAACATTCTTGTGAACCTCTTCTACACTCTTCCAGAGCGTCCTTTCTGTAATGTGACAACCAGAACTGCACCCAATATTCCAGTTGTAGTCTCACCAGTGTTTTATATAATTCCAACATTATATCCTTATTTTTATATTCTATATCTCTGTCAATGAAGGAGGGCATTCCATATGCTTTCTTAACAACTGTGTCTACTTGAACTGCTGCTTTTAGGGACTTGTGTACTTGTGCGCCAAGACCTCTCACTTCATATACCCCTCTTAGTGTATTCCCATTTATCGTGTATTCCCTATAACTGTTTGACCTCCTTAAATGCATGACCTCACACCTCTGTGTTAAATTCCATCTGCCACTTTATCATCCAATCCACCAATCCATCTATATCGTTTTGGAGATTATTCCTCTACACTGTCAATCACTCAGCCAATCTTTATGTTGTCTGAAAATTTCCCAATCGTGTTCCCCACAATCACATCCAAAACATTAATATGCAACACAAACAGTAAGAGTCCCGACACTGAGCCCTGTGGAACACTACTTGAAACAACTTTCCAATTGCAAGAGTAGCCATCGGGCATTATCCTTTGTTTCCTTTTACTAAGCCACTTTTTTAAAAAAAATCTTTTTATTGGCTTTTCTCATATTTATAAACAGTTGTTTCTTATATACATTACATTTTTCTTACCCGCGCTAACTTGCTTTATTTTACAGAGACGTTTGTTTTGTCCTTCATTTGATTAACTGTACATACATTTTGCTGCCCTCTGGATCGGTCTATGATATACCCCTTTCCTTCTCTCCCCCCCCCCACCCCCCCCATTGGTTTCAGCACCCTTCCTCTTTTCTTGTGGTTTCCCCATTTTTCTCCCCCTGGGTTGCGCAGTCCTTTGATTCTTAATCTTTTGGGGTTTTTTTTTTTCCCTGGCTTACTCCTCGTTGCTGGCCTCGAACAGGTTGCGAGGCTACAGACGGTGAGGGGGGGGCAGGGGTCCGTTGAACTTTAAAGGCTCTGGAGGTGGCACTGGAAGTCGAGCCCCAGTAATCGGGCAGCGCAGATATGGGGGAGGATGTAGAGCCTAAAATTGGTGTACTCTACACCTTGCACAGTGAGGGTCGCGACACAGTACCCCCAGATCTCCACTGCGTGGGATCCGGAAGTCGAGATTTTCTGGGTCGCGGGTAGGATGGGGAGGGAGGCAGCGCCTTACCGTATCTGGGTGTATGAAGCTGTCTGTGCTCCCAGAGTCGAAAACGCAGGCCGTCTCGAGCCCGTTGGTCTGGGCGGTCATTGTAGACTTTGCGAGGTGGTGCGGCCGGGACTGGTCCAGTGTGACGGAGGCGAGTGTCGGATGACGGTCGGCGGTAGCGGCGGCCAGCGTATGGTCGGGCGAGCTGTGTTCCCGGGAGGCAGCGGAGGGGTCCCAAGCTGGCGGCCCCCATGAGTCGCACGTGGCGGGCGAGGTGCAAGATGGCGGCCCCCATGGGTCGCACGTGGCGGGCAAGGTGGAAGATGGCGGCCCCTGTGGGTCTCATGTATCGGCTAAGATTAAAGATGGCGCCCACATGGCGGGCGGCATGCCAGCTGGGGGTGGCCCCGACAGGCAGCAGGCAGCGCTGCTGGGCCTAGAAGATTTAGGGGAGGGGAGGGCCTGGCAAGCTTTTGCGAAGTGGCCCTTCTTCCCACAGCCGTTACAAGTCGCGTTCCGCGCTGCGCAGCGTTGTCGGGGATGATTATTCTGGCCGCAAAAGTTGCTTTTCGGGCCTCCGGCATTGGCGGGCCGCTGCGCGGCGTAGGCTTGCGTCGCGCCCGGGTCGGTTGATGGCTGCGCCCAAGAGGCCCACGCGGGTGCCGCACGGTCCGAGGTGTAGGGCCCCATGTTCTGGCAGGCCACCTCCAGTGAGTTGGAGAGCTGGACTGTCTCTGGGAAGCCGAGTGTCCCCCCTTTTAATAAAGGCTGGCGGATATAGTTCGAGTGCATGCCCGCGACATAGGTGTCCCTGGTCTGCAGCTCCGCGGGCTGGGTAGCCGATATCGCCTAGCAGTCACAGTTTCGACAGAGGATGCGCAAGGCACACAGGAATTCCGCGAGTGATTCCCCAGGGCGTTGGCGTCTTGTGGCGAGGAGGTGTCTAGCATATACCTGGTTGATGGATTTCACACAATGTCCTTTTAGCAGCGTTATCGCCTCCGCGTACGAGGGGCTGTCCCTGATGAGGTTAAAGACACTTGGGCTCACCCGTGCGTAGGGGACCTGCTTCTTCTGGAGGTCCGTGAAGTCTTCGTTGAAAGATGCGAGGTAGGCCTCGAAACAGCTAAGCCAGTGTTCAAAAGTCTCTGTAGCATCAGTTGCTTGTGGGTCCAGTTGCAAGCGATCTTGCTTGAGTGAGGAGTTCATCTTGAGTGAAGAGTCCATCTTTAGAAGTTTAGTGTATTAAATTAATACACCATCAATAATAGACGACGAGTGATAAACGTAACTGAGGCTTTAATACACTAAACAGCAAGCCTCCTGCCTCTGGACCCGAACTGGGTCTGGAGACGGAGACTCGCCACTTTTACACAGAAGCCCCAAGGGGAGGAGCCACCGGCGGAGCCAGCCTGGACAAGCCCAGCACAGTGAATATAATACAATAAACACAATAACGTGGTTTACCACAGATGCCATGGCTCGCAAACACTTCTTTTACTCCCTTGATTACCGTGCGGCTCTGTGGTGGTTACATATAGCTGCTTTATCTCAACCCATCTGGAAAAGAGATTCTCCACTATAAGGAACAACTTGCTGTTGACGACAAATAGGTTGATGCCCAGCTTCTCCCAAGACCTGGTAGGGAACTGTATGGGTTTGAGGGACTCTCTTTGGACCTGGCCTGTGCAGCACACCTGACAATTTTCTGTGCTGCCCTCAATCGCCCAGGAGATGCCCGGCCACCAAACAGCAGATTGGGTCTGTGTCCTGTACTTTGTGATGTCAAGAGGCCCTGATGTATTTTATTTTTTGAAGGATCTCTGGCTGAAGGGAAATTGGGATGACCAGCCACTCATTGTAGACAGGAGATCATCTGTGACCATGAGGTGTTTTTTGTTGTTTGTACAAGCTTTCATAGGACCACTGCTTGGTCTTTGTTGTGGCCACTCTTGTAATGGCAATGTGCACACAATCCTAATCACACATTTGTTCCTGGTCAATCTGTTGTAGTTTACGTGTGGTCACTGGCAGGTGTCTCCTTGTCAATCGAGAGTATGTTTCAGCTCTTTGATGGCATTGATATCCTTTGTTGGAAGACCTAGAGTGGCCTTGAAATGTAAGTCTGCCGTTGTTTTTTTTTTTACCTTGGACATAAGCCACCTTGTCGCGAACATCATGAGGGGTAGGTGAAAGCTCTGGATTCTGGGAGGCATCTTTGCCAGCTCCTTCTCATTCAGTAACCCTAAGGGCTTTATGGTTTGCTTCAACTGTGACATTGAGATACTTCTCACATGCCCACGTGATTGCAAAAGTATCCTTTTCTATAATGGTATATCTCGTCTCCATGTCTGACAGGCCTCTAGAAGCATGTAGCTTTCAATCCAATTATTCTGAGAACAGGACCACTCCGAGGCCTGTGGACGAAGCATCTGCTGCATTGGTGGTGGACAGGAATCGGTCAGAGTGGGCCAGAATGTAACTGGAGACCTGCATTGCTTCGATGCGACTGAATGCTTGCTCGTTCCAGTTTCATAACTGGACTTTCTTAAGCAGATGCCTCTTATATTCTGGCATCTGTGCCAAATTTGGTAAAAATGTTGCCAGCTGCTGCATCATCCCCAAGAACCGCTGACGGTCAGAAGTCAAGGATGGGGGGGCAGCACGGTGGCACAGTGGTTAGCATTGCTGCCTCACTGCGTCGAAGTCCCAGGTCCGATCCTGGCTCTGGGTCACTGTCTGTGTGGAGTTTGCACATTCTTCCCGTGTTTGCTTGGGTTTCGCCCCCACAACCCAAAGATGTGCAGGGTAGGTAGATTGGTCACGCTAAATTGCCCCTTAATTGGAAAAAATGAATTGGGTACTCTAATTTTTATTATATAAAAAAAAGAAAAAAGTCAAGGACGGTGTTGAAAACTTGTTAATAGCTTTGGTTTTCTCTGGGTACACTGGGATGCCTTTATTGCTGATGATATGATCCAGGAACTGAACTGATGGTTTTGCGTACTCCCTTTTTTCTTTCCGTGTCAGCCTGCTTCCTGCAGGCATTCGACTGCTGTGAGTCTTGTCATGTTCATTGCCCATTGTATCATAATCGTATAAATTGGCAATGTAGCAAACAACCGCCTGAAGGCCCTGCAAAATGGCACAAATTGTTGGTTTACATTGTCAATGTTTTATAGAACTCTGACATTGGCTTTATGGCTTAGTAGGTTGTGGATCACGAACAGGGTCTCTCCGATTCTTTTATCCTTGTACCCCAGTGTCACTTACAAAGGGTGTCTTTCATCAGGAGCTTTATGCCTCCTGCTCTGCATTGGTGTATCGTTCATGGCATCGACCATTGAGTCATCCGCCATGGTTCTCTGTCCGATTGGACTACACTGGCACCTGTGTCTAATTTTAAGTTTGAGAAGGCCATTAACCAAAATGTCTGCATTCCAAAATCAGTTTCATAGAATTTTCAGAGCAGAAGGAGGCCATTCGGCCCATCGGGTCTGCACCGGCTCTTGGAAAAAGCACCCTACCCAAGGTCAACACCTCCACCCTATCCCCATAACCCAGTAACCCCACCCAACACTAAGGGCAATTTTGGACACTAAGGGCAATTTATCATGGCCAATCCAGTTTCCAGGATCTTCTGACCTCCCCCGTGGCAGTGTCTCCTCTTGGTTTGCTGACTCCGCCTCATGAATCATATTTGGGTCGTCTTAGATATTTTGGCCTTGCACAGTTTGCAGAATTGCCCAATTCTATTAGTTTGAAAGCCTTGAGCTGAAATTGAAGGACATTGAACTTGCCCGTGGGCTTTGCTCCACAGCATTGGCATGTTCACTCAACTGGTTGATTTGGGTATGCTTCCTGTGACCTGGAGTGTATCTGTTTCTGTGCTGTTCAACTAACTCGACTGTGGGGTTTCCATTCTAAAACAGTTTACCTTTGTCTCTTACAATGGACCTGTGCTGCAACGAAGAGTTCAAGTTGCCTAACAATCTGGATAGCTGGTTTCTCAAGGTTCAGATCTTCCTTCACTTACAGCATGTCTGAGTGCATCGTCCGCTACTCCTGCAAATATTCTATCAATAATTAATTCCGATTTTAAGTCACTGTATTCTCAGCCTCCAGCCATCCTGTACAGATCATTAATGAACGAGTTGACAAGTTCTCCTGGCTGCTGGATACTCTTATTAAATCTAGCCCTTCCAAGGATTTTGTTACTTTCTAGGCTAGAATAAACATGGAATGATTCTAGTACTACTTCAGCTAAATTTGATGATTCGTCAATCCCTTGTCCAGCAAAAATGTAATCTGGTATGAGGCCTACCAATTAAGCAGTGTGTTCAGTTGATAAGTCCAAATTGATTTTTTTGTAATGTTTTGATTGGCATTTTTCAATTTTACAGAGTGAAACTTTTGTGTCCGATATTTACAATTTAGACAGTTTCTTATTTACATACATCTTTCTTGGGCTATCTTCACCCCCTCCCCCCTCCTTGGTATCCCCCTCTCCCACCCTGGGTGTTCTGTCGCTGAGCTCCTGTTCCTTTTTTTCCCCCCTTTCTGCAGTTTTTGTTGCAGGCCTTGTGGGTTCAGGGGAGGGCGCTTACTGTGGTGATATGCATCACTGTAAATACACAAGGGGTTCATGCAAATACACTAAGACTAAGTAAACACTAGAGGGAGCGCCAGAGATCATGACATGCAGACATACACATAGAATAGGACACGACCAATGGGCAGTCAAGACACCCAGAGGTGACACTACCACAAGGGGCTACCCATATAAAAGGACAGGGCACACATGCTCTTCCTCTTTCCATGGGCGACACTCAGAAGGACAGGGGCAGATCAGGAAGCATCACACCCACTGCATGGATTAGAGCAGACTGGTTAGTTAGACTGAGTTACTATAGCAAGATTAGCAGGAGAGACAAACTCAAGTAGGAGAATTGTTAACTGTTCAATAAATGTGTGAACCTATCTCCAAATCTGAACCTTCCTTTGTCAGAGTATACGTCAAGGAAGCAGCTTATGCTACATGAAGAAGCATAACACAACACTTACTGCCCCTCTTTCCCCCTTCCCCCCTCCATGCTTTTCCCTGTGGCCCCCTGGATTTCCACCTCATTTCCTCTCCTCTTCCCCTTTTGTACCTCCTTGTAGTGTCTGTTCTTGTCCGCTCTCCCCCGTCTCTCTCTCTTTCCCTAGTCGCTGTTGGCCTTGAACAGGTCTTGGAACAGGCCGACGAATTGCACCCACACTTTGTGGAAGCCCTCTTCCAACCCTTCAGATGGAGAAATTCCACCAGGTCTGGCAGCCAGTCTGCAGCTGTGGGTGGTGCTGCTGATCAGCAGCTGAGCAGGATTCTCCGGCGTGTAATTAGGGAAGCGAAAGCAAGGGCGTTGGCCCCCTTCCCCATGTGTAGCTCTCGCAGTTCCGATACCCTGAAGACTGCCACTCTCGGGCACGGCTCCATCCTCACCCCCCCGCAACCTTGGACATTGCCTCGAAGAAGGCTGTCCAGAACCCGACAAGTCTGAGGTAAACCCAGAACATGTGAGTGTGGTTGGCCGGGCCTCCCTAGCACCGTTCACATTTATCCTCCACCTCCGGGAAGAACCTGTTCATTCGGGTTCTGGTTAGGTGCGCTCTGTGCACCACTTTAAACTGCATGAGGCTGAGCCTTGCACAGGAGGACGTGGAGTTGGCCCTGCTCAGTGCTTTGCTCCAGAGTCCCCAACCCACTTCTGTCCCCAGCTCATCCTCACATTTCTGCCTGGCTTCGTCCAGTGGTAGTCTTGTCCTGTCCAGTAACTGTCCATAGATGCTCCCGCAGTTCCCCCCTTCCTTACTGTCCGTGATTATCAGTTCCTCTAATAGTGTGTCTCTCGGGGCCCTGGGGTAACCTACCATCTCCTTGTGGAGAAAGTGCTTGGTTTGGAGGCGTCTAAGTTCCTTTCTTGTTGGTAGTTCCAGGTCTTCCGCCAATTCGCTCAGTGTCGTTAGTCTGTCCCCCATGTAAAAGTCCCTTACTGTTAGTATCCCTTCCCATCCTGTCTCCATTTTTTAAAAGTGGTGTCGAGCATGGCTGGCGGTAATTTGTGGTTTCCGCAGATGGGGGGCATGGGGGACATCTTGGTTACACCGAAATGTTGCCTCACCTGGTTCCATGTCTTCAGTGTGGCTACCACCACTGGGCAGGATGTGTATTTCATCAAGCAGGATGCCGTGGCGAGGGCGCGGAGTGTCGTTTCCTTGCAGGAAGACTCCTCCATCCTCACCCATTCCATGGTGGGTTCAGGTATTCATCCCCCCACTCTCTCCACCGTACCTGCTTAGTGGTAGTATTGTAGATTCGATAGTGTTGCTAGTCTGTCCCAGAGATCGCCGATAACTTTTCTCCTTTGCCGTGTTGATTTGGGGATTCTTACGCCCCACACAAACGCATTGATCATTTTATCAATGTTGTGGAAGAAGGCCTTGGGGATAAATTTTGGTATGGATCTGAACAGGAAGAGGAACCTCGGCAGTATGTTCATTTTGATCATCTGCACCCTCCACCCTCCCCACCAGGGAGAGCGGGAGCGTTTCCCATTTCTGTAGGTCCTTTTTAACTTCCTCCGATAAACTGGACAGATTCCATTTGTAGATCCGTGTCCAGTCGTGGGCTATCTGGATCCCCAGGTCGCGTAATTTGTTTTGGGCTAGTTTGAATGGGAGACCCTCCAGCTCTGTCCCTTCCCATTTGAGTTCACCGGGAAAGAGCGCTCTTGCCCCTGTTGAGTTTCTAGCCCAAGAAGGCTCCGAACTCTTTCAGGAGCTGCATGATTGCTCTCGGGCGTTTCTGTGGTTCCGAGAGGTAGAGGAGCAGGTCATCTGCATAGAGTGAGACTCTGTGCTCTCTGTCTCCTCTTGGGTGCCCTTAGAGCTTTTTGCGTCTCTCAGAGCGATCGCCAGGGGTTCAATTGCTCAGGCAACCAGAAGCAGGAACAATGGGTATCCCTGCCTTGTGCCTATTGTGCAGCTGGAAGTATTCAGAGCTGGTGGTGTTGGTCCGAACGCTTGCCTTGGGGACAACAGGATTTTCACCCAGGAGGCGAACCCTGCTCCTAGCCCAAACCGCTCCAGTACTTCAAAGAGGTACTTGCACTCGACTCTGTCGAAGGCCTTTTCTGCATCCCTGAGGTGTGGGACCAGGGCCGGCGCAAATTTTTTACCCATGCAGGCTGGGACCCAGCTGGGCCCAGGGATCCAGGAGATTTCCAACTGCTGAATCTCCTGGGGGTTCCTGCCTCCACCAGGTGCACATCAGCAGCAGTGTGGTGCTCACCAGATTGTGCCCCAGAAGCCTGACCACTAACATTTCCCACCGAGGGGGGTGTATCTGCGCTGGCGGAGGGTGAGAATGACACCTGTGATGCCACTATTATTATATTAAAGATTATTATTATTACTACAACAGTTGCATCCTTGGAGCCCTCCTCTGAGGTGTTCTCCTCGGAGTCAGGAGAGGGTGTCGCCCGGGGTGGGCCGGCACCGTCGGATGCTGGACCTGCTGGAGAATGGACAGTGGGAGGGCTGGGCCAGTCAATAAGGCAATCACTACTCACATTTGACAGGTCCTCCAGGGGTGGAGCCTGGTGGTCCCTCCCCCTGCGGCGTCTGCCAGTCTCCGCGTTGGTGACCGCCCTGTCCTCAGCCACACCAGTCACCTCCAGGGCCCACTCCTTGAAAGAGGTGAGGATTCTCAGGTCCGGCACTCCCCGGCAGTCTGGGTCCTCTCCCGTCGATTATGGCAGAGCTTTTCCTGAGGGAACACAGAGAGGGCATTGTTAGCCACATGCGTGGTTCACAGTTGTGGAGGCAGGTGTGAAAGGAGGGTAGGGTGGAGGGAGGGTTTAAGGGGTGGGTGGTGGGAGTGCTGAAGGAGGAGGGGTATGGAGGGAGGTTGGGGGTCGCCTGGGGCGATGCTCCCTTGGGGGATGGGACATTGCTGTCTACTCACTCTGGCTGCCCGGTGTAGGCCGTTGACTTTCTTCCGACACTGGAGGCCAGTCCTTCCGGTCACACTGCCCGAACTGAATGCTGCCGCCTCCTCGTCCCAGGCAGCACTGGCTCACCCTCCTGGACCCTTGGGGGAATAGGACATCCCTCTAGATCTCCACCATGTCCAGGAGCCTCTCCCTGGTCAGCATCCCCAAATCTTGGGGCTGGTCTCCTCTGTGCCATTGTTGCGAGCTGGCTGGGGTTGGCTGAGCAAGTGCAGCTTCAGTACTGCTCGACATTGTAAGCGGGGGGGCTGGCGAGCGTGGTACTGGCGAATCAGCTGGCGAGCCAGCATTCGGGGTGAGAAGCCCGTGAGGCCTCGTTAAGTGGACCAATTAACGTTGAATACTGTTGCTGGCCTCGCTGGGCAACTCACTTGTATCCCTATTGTTGGTTGGATTTGCAGAATAAGTTCCTGTTTCTTCTGACATCTTTTGCCCCAAAGCCACTTCCATCCTATTCTGAAATGCGCCTTTTATTGCTGCAGTGGAACTGTTCTTTTACCTTTTGTTTTCTTTACAACTCTTAAATTCCGAGAAATAGGGGGCGAAATTCTCCGTTATCGGCGGAAGGTCCCATATCCCCCTCCCCCATATCCCCCTCCCCCATATCCCCCTCCCCCATATCCCCCTCCCCCATATCCCCCCTCCCCCATACCCCCCTCCCCCATACCCCCCTCCCCCATATCCACCCTCCCCCATTTCCCCAATATCCCCCATATACCCCCTCCCCCATATCCCCCCTCCCCCATATCCCCCCCTCCCCATATCCCCCCTCCCCCATATCCCCCCCTCCCCCATATCCCCCCCCCTCCCCCATATCCCCCCCCTCCCCCATATCCCCCCTCCCCCATATCCCCCCTCCCCCATATCCCCAAGTGAATCCAGCCCTAACCTTAACCTCTGCAATGCACGCGCAACCGATGTCCCTCCAGCCTGGGCGGCTGCTGCCTGCCCCTCTGCGGCAGCCTGCCCTCTCTGGCTTGCTCCTCCTCCTCCTGCCTAACACTGTTGCCTTTTACCCCTGCCACCACCCCCCCCCCCCCCCCCCCCCCCCCCCCACAGGAGAAGAGCGCACACAACAATAGGGAGCATGTGAGGACTGGAGGAGGGCCCGCTGATGAGAGGCCGCTGACCGTACACGAGGAAAGGGCCCTGGAACTGGCTGGCGGACCTGAGGATTGGGAGGTTACTGATGCAGAGGTCGGGGGCCCACCAGCAAGTGAGCCACCGACAGCCCGTCCCCATATCCCCCCTCCCCTATATCCCCCTCCCCCGTATCACCTGATCACTGCCTGATGTCTAACCATGCATGCTTCATTGTGTATCGCAGGACCAAACGTCCAGGCACCCATTCCCGCAGATGCACACCGCCCGCAAGATGCCCCTCGGAGACCACAGGAGACGGAGAGACCCGCACCCTCCAGCATGCGACGCCTGCAGGATGCCCCTCGGAGACCACGGGAGACGGAGAGACCCGGACCCTCCAGCATGCGACGCCCGCAGGATGCCCCTCGGAGACCACGGGAGACGGAGAGACCCGGACCCTCCAGCATGCGACGCCCGCAGGATGCCCCTCGGAGACCACGGGAGACGGAGAGACCCGGACCCTCCAGCATGCAACGCCCGCAGGATGCCCCTCGGAGACCACGGGAGACGGAGAGACCCGGACCCTCCAGCATGCGACGCCCGCAGGATGCCCCTCGCACACCACGGGAGACGGAGAGACCTGGAGCAACAGGGAGACAACACCCCCGTCACGAGCGGGAGCGACCACCCAGCGATGAGGGGGGCAGCCACAGGCCCCCGTCACATCCGAGCCAGGACACCACTACCCAGGACACCACTACCCAGGACACCACTACCCAGGACACCACTACCCAGGACACCCCTACCCGGGACAGCACTACCCGGGACAGCACTACCCAGGAAGACGAAATACCGGACAGTGACTCAGAGTGGATGGGTGGAGACGAACCCCCACCCCAAAGTGCCATGGACTCAGAGTGGGACGAAGAGCACGACACAACGCCACTGCTGTCACCAACACCCTCCACCATCGCAGAAACACTCACCACGGTTGGGCACTTTAGTGATGAGGCGTCTGGTACACTCACTGGTGCGCACAACACAGTCGTCCCGGTACAGCAGGTGGAGGTAGCAGCAGCAGAGGGACCGGGCGGTCGGAGGGCAGCCCAGGCCAAGCGAACATCTGCCGCCCAGATGGATCCCGGGTTCCTGCAGTTACCACACCCACACATAGATCCGATGCAACCACCGACCCGGAGACGAGCGAAGAGGGTGACGGGCGGCTTGCGGCGGCTGCGGTCGCAGGTGGAGGAGTCCACCCGCGTCCAGGAGCTGGGAGTGGTCCCGGTCATGCGTGCCACCCAGGCTGACACCGCACGGGTGGCGTCCGCGGTGGAGGCAATGGTTCCGACGGTGTCAGACATGGGGAACGGTTTGCGAGGCCTGGGGCCTTCCGTGCAGGCGGCGTCTGTGGCCCAGGAAATGGCTGCCCTCTCACAGGAGGCCATGAGCCAGTGCCAGCGCCAGATGGCAGAGGCGCTCAACGCCATAGCCCAGTCTCTGCAGGCCATGGCCCAGTCTCTGCAGGCCATGGCCCAGTCTCAGCAGGCCATGGCCCAGTCTCAGCAGGCCATTGCTGAAGGCATCGGCGCCAGTGGCCATGTGCGAGCTGGCGTCGCACTGTCACAGACAGGGTTTGCCAACACCCTGGGCTCCATGGCTGCAAACCTGCAGACCCCTGTTGATACCAGCATGGGCCTCCAGGACTGGCAGCGCCAGATGTTGGGGGGGCGTCGGATGGCCAGTCCGTTCGCATCCCCCACCCATGTAGAGGCCTGGGGGCCATCGGGCACCCCGAGGGAGGAGGAGGTGGTGTGGTCCGTCCCGGCTCCCTCTGTAGGGGAGGTCCCGGTACACCGCGACACCTCGGACTCCCCCCCACTTCCGTCCCAGATGCATCGGGTGGGCAACGGGCAGGACAGGCTGGCAGCTCGCCATCCCAGTCGCCCGGGCCGCAGCCTGGCCCATCTAGGCCAGGACGCCCCAGGAAACGGCCGCCAAAGGGATCCAGTGTCAGAGGGCAGGAATCACAGGAGTCCACCTCCAGTTCTGCTGTACCGTCTGGGGAACCACGTAGACGTAGTCAAAGGGCCCGTAAGGCCAAACAATTAGACACTGAGTAAGTTGGCACGGGTGCAGGGCACAGATGAGTTTTAGGGGCTAGGGCACGTGCATGAACTCCTTTGGTTATTAAAGTCAATGTTACACCTACTGAAGCTGCCTTTGTGCTCTGTCCAAAGTGTGCGGGCGTGTCATGTACGTTGAGCGCAAGTGTGTGTGTGAGGAGTGGTCTTACCTCAGCCCCAGGTGAGTCTGCCCCCTTCCCCCTGGGCCGCCATCAACATCCCCCGGGCAGAGGACGGGACCGTGCGCTGCAGTGTCACAGCCGCATGCAGGGATGGTCCGGGTGGATGGTGGTACTGTGGCCATGGGTCAGACATAGTCCAACGATGTAGAGCCAGGAGCTCATCGCAGGGCGGGTTGTCATCATCCTCCATGGCCTGCGATAGACACGCGTCCACCCGCAACTGTGTGAGCCCGGCCCGTTGTGCCGCCGGTGGATCGGCAATGGGGGGGTGGGTGGTGTGCATGGGGGTGGGTGGGGTTGGGGAGGGGGGTGAGGGTGCTGGATGGGTGGGGGGTGTGGGTGGTCGGCTGTTGCCATGGTGTGTGGTCTGTGGCCATACTACCCGATTCCCACGCCCATCTAGTCAGTGAAGCGGGCGTCTATCAGTCTGTCCCGTGCCCGCTGGGCCAGCCGGTAACGGTGGACAGCCACCCGCCTGTGTCTACCCCGTCTGCCCTGACCATTGCCCCCATCCCCCTCATCTGGGGAGGACTGTGCCTCTTCCTGCTGCTCCTCCACTCCTCCCTCCTCTGCCTGCGGCACATCGCCCCTCTGCTGGGCTATGTTGTGCAGGACGCAGCACACCACAATGATGCGGCCGACCCTATCTGACCGATACTGGAGGGCGCCCCCAGAGAGGTCCAGGCACCTGAAACGCATCTTCAGCACGCCAAAGCACCTCTCGATCACTCCCCTTGTCGCTACATGGGCATCATTGTAGCGGTTCTCCGCCTCATTGCGTGGCCTCCGTATAGGCGTCATCAGCCACGATCGCAATGGGTAGCCCCTGTCGCCCAGCAACCAGCCCCTCAGCCGGGGATGGTGTCCCTCGTACATGCCGGGGATGGATGACCGCGACAACACGAATGAGTCGTGTACACTGCCTGGGTGACGGGCGCAGACGTGCAGGATCATCATTTAAAGTACTGGTGGACAAGGATAAGAGTGGTCCGAGGATGAATATGCTAAATTGGGGGAAGGCTAATTATAACAATATTAGGCGGGAACTGAAGAACATAGATTGGGGGCGGATGTTTGAGGGCAAATCAACATCTGACATGTGGGAGGCTTTCAAGTGTCAGTTGAAAGGAATACAGGACCGGTATGTTCCTGTGAGGAAGAAAGATAAATACGGCAATTTTCGGGAACCTTGGATGACGAGTGATATTGTAGGCCTCGTCAAAAAGAAAAAGGAGGCATTTGTCAGGGCTAAAAGGCTGGGAACAGACGAAGCCTGTGTGACATATAAGGAAAGTAGGAAGGAACTTAAGCAAGGAGTCAGGAGGGCTAGAAGGGGTCACGAAAAGTCATTGGCAAATAGGGTTAAGGAAAATCCCAAGGCTTTTTACACGTACATAAAAAGCAAGAGGGTAGCCAGGGAAAGGGTTGTCCACTGAAGGATAGGCAAGGGAATCTATGTGTGGAGCCAGAGGAAATGGGTGAGGTACTAAATGAATACTTTGCATCAGTATTCACCAAAGAGAAGGAATTGGTAGATGTTGAGTCTGGAGAAGGGGGTGTAGATAGCCTGGGTCACATTGTGATCCAAAAAGATGAGGTTTTGGGTGTCTTAAAAAATATTAAGGTAGATAAGTCCCCAGGGCCTGATGGGATCTACCCCAGAATACTGAAGGAGGCTGGAGAGGAAATTGCTGAGGCCTTGACAGAAATCTTTGGATCCTCGCTGTCTTCAGGGGATGCCCCGGAGGACTGGAGAATAGCCAATGTTGTTCCTCTGTTTAAGAAGGGTAGCAAGGATAATCCCGGGAACTACAGGCCGGTGAGCCTTACTTCAGTGGTAGGGAAATTACTGGAGAGAATTCTTCGAGACAGGATCTACTCCCATTTGGAAGCAAATGGACGTATTAGTGAGAGGCAGCACGGTTTTGTGAAGGGGAGGTCGTGTCTCACTAACTTGATAGAGTTTTTCGAGAAGGTCACTAAGATGATTGATTCAGGTAGGGCAGTAGATGTTGCTATATGGACTTCAGTAAGGCCTTTGACAAGGTCCCTCATGGTAGACTAGTACAAAAGGTGAAGTCACACGGGATCAGGGGTGAACTGGCAAGGTGGATACAGAACTGGCTAGGCCATAGAAGGCAGAGGGTAGCAATGGAGGGATGCTTTTCTAATTGGAGGGCTGTGACCAGTGGTGTTCCACAGGGATCAGTGCTGGGACCTTTGCTCTTTGTAGTATATATAAATGATTTGGAGGAAAATGTAACTGGTCTGATTAGTAAGTTTGCAGACGACACAAAGGTTGGTGGAATTGCGGATAGCGATGAGGACTGTCTGAGGATACAGAAGGATTTAGATTGTCTGGAGACTTGGGCGGAGAGATGGCAGATGGAGTTTAATCCGGACAAATGTGAGGTAATGCATTTTGGAAGGCCTAATGCAGGTAGGGAATATACAGTGAATGGTAGAACCCTCAAGAGTATTGAAAGTCAAAGAGATCTAGGAGTACAGGTCCACAGGTCATTGAAAGGGGCAACACAGGTGGAGAAGGTAGTCAAGAAGGCATACGGCATGCTTGCCTTCATTGGCCGGGGCATTGAGTATAAGAATTGGCAAGTCATGTTGCAGCTGTTTTGAACCTTAGTTAGGCCACACTTGGAGTATAGTGTTCAATTCTGGTCGCCACACTACCAGAAGGATGTGGAGGCTTTAGAGAGGGTGCAGAAGAGATTTACCAGAATGTTGCCTGGTATGGAGGGCATAAGCTATGAGGAGCGATTGAATAAACTCGGTTTGTTCTCACTGGAACGAAGGAGGTTGAGGGGAGACCTGATAGAGGTCTACAAACTTTTGAGGGGCATAGACAGAGTGGATAGTCAGAGGCTTTTCCCCAGGGTAGAGGGGTCAATTACTAGGGGGCATAGGTTTAAGGTGAGAGGGGCAAGGTTTAGAGTAGATGTACGAGGCAAGTTTTTTACGCAGAGGGTAGTGGGTACCGGGAACTCGCTACCGGAGGAGGTAGTGGAAGCAGGCACGATAGGGACATTTAAGGGGCATCTTGACAAATATATGAATAGGATGGGAATAGAAGGATACGGACCCAGGAAGTGTAGAAGATTGTAGTTTAGTCGGGCAGTATGGTCGGCGCGGGCTTGGAGGGCCGAAGGGCCTGTTCCTGTGCTGTACATTTCTTTGTTCTTTGTTCTTTGTTATGCGGTGGTCGCAGACCACCTGTACGTTCATCGACTAGGTCCCCTTCCTATTAGTGAACACGGCCCTGTTATCTGCAGGTGGCCGCACGGCGACGTGCATCCCATCGATCGCGCCCTGGACCATGGGTAACCCGGCCACGGCAGAGAAGCCCACGGCCCGGGCATCTTGGCTGGCCCGGTCCACGGGGAAGCGGATGTAGCGGTGCGCCATGGCATAAAGGGCATCTGTCACTGCCCGGATGCACCGGTGCACCGATGTCTGCGATATGCCGGACTGGTCCCCACTCGGTGCCTGGAATGACCCCGTTGCATAAAAGTTCAGGGCCACCGTAACCTTGACGGACACGGGGAGAGGGTGTCCCCCGCCAGTGCCACGCGGTGACAGGTGTGCCAGCAGGTGGCAGATGTGTGCCACGGTTTCCCGGCTCATCCGGAGTCTCCTCCTGCATTCCCGGTCCGTGAGGTCCTGGTATGACTGCCGGGGCCGGTACACACGGGGCGCCCTCGGGTGCCTCCGTTGCCGTGGGGCCGCGACGTCCTCCTCCCCCGCCTCGTCCTGTCGGTCAGGTGTCCCTCCAGCCTGGGCGGCTGCCGCCTGCCCCTCTGCGGCAGCCTGTCCTCTCTGGCACGCTCCTCCTCCTCCTCATCCAGGGCAACATAGACATGAGCGGCTGCCACCACGGCGGCCAACATCGCTGGATGATCTGAAAACATGACGGCCTGGTGGGGGGGAACGACGACATGTCATCATTGCCCATATCCCCTCCTCCCCCCAGCCAGGTGGCATGGACCGCATGGGTCCAACTGTTGGAGGCTGGCACCTGGCCAGGTGGACCAACTCACTTGCCCTCCCATTCCCCTCCTCGGCACGGACCCCCCCCAACCCCCAACCTCCACCCCACCACGGACCCCCCCCAACCCCCAACCTCCACCCCAGCACGGACCCCCCCCCCCAACCCCCAACCTCCACCCCGACACGGACCCCCTCCCCAACCTCCACCCCGGCACGGACCCCCTCCCGGCACTCCCCCGGAGCCCAGCCTACTCTAGCCACCCCCCCCCCCCCCCCCCCCGCCGCACACACACACACACACAAGCCGAGACACACCTCTCCTCAGGCAATCAGTCTGCGGCCACGCCATTTCCTGCCCAGAGCCAACCCCCCAGGCCGTCACTCACCTCCACGCTGGTCGGCGTGAGCCTGGAGCACCGGGTCACGCCGATGAAAAGGAGGTTTGATTCACGTCGACGTGAACGGTCATCATGTCGACGGGACTTCGGCCCATCCGGAAGGGAGAATATCGGCAGGCCGAAAATCGGCTGCCTTGCGCAGACCCGTGACATTCTCCGCGGCAGCGGCGCCATTAACGCCGGGCCGACTTTTCTCCCTTCGGAGACTTCGGCGGGGGCGGGATTCACGGCGGCCAACGGCCATTCTCCGACCCTCTGGGGGGTCGGAGAATGACGCCCCTGATTATCTACTTTTGTGCCAACATTTCTTCATATCTTAAAATCCCATTGTATCCCTAGTGTTGGTTGTATTTGCAGGTGGCACGGTAGCACAATGGTTAGCACTTTTGCTTCACAGCTGTAGGGTCCTAGGTTTGATTCCCAGCTTAGGTCACTGTCTGTGCGGAGTCTGCACGTTCTTCCCGTGTCTGCGTGGGTTTCCTCCGGGTGCTCCGGTTTCCTCCCACAGTCCAAACATGTGCAGGTTAGGTGGATTGGCCATGCTAAATTGCCCTTGGTGTCCAAAAAGGTTAGGTGGGGTTGCGGGAATAGGGTGGAGGAGTGGACTTAAGTAGGGTGGTCTTTCCAAGGGCCGGTGCAAACTCAATGGGCCAAATGGCCTCCTTCTGGACTGTAAATTCTATGTCTATGTCTAGAACAAGTTCCTGTTTCCTCTGGACAATTTTTGCCACAAAGCCACTTCTCTCCTATTCTGAAATGTCCCTTTAATGCTGCAGTGAAACTGTTTCGTTTTCTTTACAACTCTTTTCAATTCTGAGAAATCTAATTATCTATTTTTGTGCCAACTTTTCTTCATATCTTAAAATCCCATTGTATCCCTATTGTTGGTTGTATTTGCAGAACAAGTTCCTGTTTCCTCTGGGTAATTGTTTTCCCAACCATAAGGATGATTTTCCATTTTCAAGGTCTTATTTTTATAGGATTTGAATTTTGGCAATATTCCTTGTTTGGTCCTCATGATTACAAACAGTAAGGGCAGCATGGTGGCGCAGTGGTAGCACTGCAGTCTCACAGCGCCAAGGTCCCAAGTTCGATCCCGGCTCTGGGCCACTGTCCGTGTGGAGTTTGCACATTTTGCCCGTGTTTGCGTGGGTTTCGCCCCCACAACCCAAAGATGTGCAGGGTAGATGGATTGAACACACTAAATTGCCCCTTAATTGGAAAACAATAAATGGGTACTCTAAATTTTTTTTTTAAATGATTACAAACAGTAGAAAATACGATCAGAAGAGAACAATATTTTTCTTTCGGTTTCTACAATTTTACTTGGGGTTGCCACAGTGCTGATTGGGGGTCATGGTCACCCTTCTCCATTCCTCCTGTCAGTTACTCATTCTTCTCCAAATCTTAGAACATAGAACATAGAAAATACAGCACAGAACAGGCCCTTTGGCCCACGATGTTGTGCCAAACCTTTGTCCTAGATTAATCATAGATTATCATTGAATTTACAGTGCAGAAGGAGGCCATTCGGCCCCCTGAGTCTGCACCGGCTCTTGGAAAGAGCACCCTACCCAAACTCAACACCTCCACCCAACACCAAGGGCAATTTTGGACACTAAGGGCAATTTATCATGGCCAATCCACCTACCCTGCACATCTTTGGACTGTGGGAGGAAACCGGAGCACCCGGAGGAAACCCACGCAGACACGGGGAGGACGTGCAGACTCCGCACAGACAGTGACCCAAGCTGGAATCGAACCTGGGACCCTGGAGCTGTGAAGCAATTGTGCTATCCACAATGCTACCGTGCTGCCCTTAAGAACAAATAAATCTACACTATATCATTTTACCGTAATCCATGTACCTATCCAATAGCTGCTTGAAGGTCCCTAATGTTTCCGACTCAACTACTTCCACAGGCAGTGCATTCCATGCCCCCACTACTCTCTGGGTAAAGAACCTACCTCTGATATCCCTCCTATATCTTCCACCTTTCACCTTAAATTTATGTCCCCTTGTAATGGTTTGTTCCACCTGGGGAAAAAGTCTCTGACTGTCTACTCTATCTATCCCCCTGATCATCTTATAAACCTCTATCCAGTCGCCCCTCATCCTTCTCCGTTCTAATGAGAAAAGGCCTAGCACCCTCAACCTTTCCTCGTAAGACCTACTCTCCATTCCAGGTAACATCCTGGTAAATCTTCTTTGCACCTTTTCCAAAGCTTCCACATCCTTCCTAAAATGAGGTGACCAGAACTGTACACAGTACTCCAAATGTGGCCTTACCAAAGTTTTGTACAGCTGCATCATCACCTCACGGCTCTTAAATTCAATCCCTCTGTTAATGAACGCGAGCACACCATAGGCCTTCTTCACAGCTCTATCCACTTGAGTGGCAACTTTCAAAGATGTATGAACATAGACCCCAAGATCTCTCTGCTCCTCCACATTGCCAAGAACTCTACCGTTAACCCTGTATTCCGCATTCATATTTGTCCTTCCAAAATGGACAACCTCACACTTTTCAGGGTTAAACTCCATCTGCCACTTCTCAGCCCAGCTCTGCATCCTATCTATGTCTCTTTGCAGCCGACAACAGCCCTCCTTACTATCCACAACTCCACCAATCTTCGTATCGTCTGCAAATTTACTGACCCACCCTTCAACTCCCTCATCCAAGTCATTAATGAAAATCACAAACAGCAGAGGACCCAGAACTGATCCCTGCGGTACGCCACTGGTAACTGGGATCCAGGCTGAATATTTGCCATCCACCACCACTCTCTGACTTCTATCGGTTAGCCAGTTCGTTATCCAACTGGCCAAATTTCCCATTATCCCATGCCTCCTTACTTTCTGCAGAAGCCTACCATGGGGAACCTTATCAAATGCCTTACTAAAATCCATGTACACTACATCCACTGCTTTACCTTCATCCACATGCTTGGTCACCGCCTCAAAGAATTCAATAAGATTTGTAAGGCAAGACCTACCCCATACAAATCCTTGCTGACTATCCCTAATCAAGCAGTGTCTTTCCAGATGCTCAGAAATCCTATCCTTCAGTACCCTTTCCATTATTTTGCCTACCACCGAAGTAAGACTAACTGGCCTGTAATTCCCAGGGTTATCCCTAGTCCCTTTTTTGAACAGGGGCACGACATTCGCCGCTCTCCAATCCTCTGGTACCACCCCTGTTGACAGTGAGGACGAAAAGATCATTGCCAACGGCTCTGCAATTTCATCTCTTGCTTCCCATAGAATCCTTGGATATATCCCGTCAGGCCCGGGGGACTTGTCTATCCTCAAGTTTTTCAAAATGCCCAACACATCTTCCTTCCTAACAAGTATTTCCTCGAGCTTACCAGTCTGTTTCACACTGTCCTCTCCAACAATATGGCCCCTCTCATTTGTAAATACAGAAGAAAAGTACTCGTTCAAGACCTCTCCTATCTCTTCAGACTCAATACACAATCTCCCGCTACTGTCCTTGATTGGACCTACCCTCGCTCTAGTCATTCTCATATTTCTCACATATGTGTAAAAGGCCTTGGAGTTTTCCTTGATCCTACCCGCCAAAGATTGTTCATGCCCTCTCTTAGCTCTCCTAATCCCTTTCTTCAGTTCCCTCCTGGCTATCTTGTATCCATCCAACGCCCTGTCTGAACCTTGTTTCCTCAGCCTTACATAAGTCTCCTTTTTCCTCTTAACAAGACATTCAACCTCTCTTGTCAACCATGGTTCCCTCACTCGACCATCTCTTCCCTGCCTGACAGGGACATACATATCAAGGACACGTAGCACCTGTTCCTTGAACAAGTTCCACATTTCACTTGTGTCCTTCCCTGACAGCCTATGTTCCCAACTTATGCACTTCAATTCTTGTCTGACATCGTATTTACCCTTCCCCCAGTTGTAAACCTTGCCCTGTTGCACGCACCTATCCCTCTCCATTACTAAAGTGAAAGTCACAGAATTGTGGTCACTATCTCCAAAATGCTCCCCCACTAACAAATCTATCACTTGCCCTGGTTCATTACCAAGTACTAAATCCAATATTGCCCCTCCTCTGGTCGGACAATCTACATACTGTGTTAGAAAAGCTTCCTGGACACACTGCACAAACACCACCTCATCCAAACTATTTGATCTAAAGAGTTTCCACTCAATATTTGGGAAGTTAAAGTCACCCATGACTACTACCCTGTGACTTCTGCACCTTTCCAAAATCTGTTTCCCAATCTGTTCCTCCACATCTCTGCTACTATTGGGGGGCCTATAGAAAACTCCTAACAAGGTGACTGCTCCTTTCCTATTTCTGACTTCATATCTTGTCTGTGTTTAATTTTCTCCCCACCACATTCTTCCATCTGGCCTTAGGCCTTCCTCTTTCCCTTCCTGGGAATTCAGACTCCATCACTTGCCCCACTACATAGCCTCCCTCTCTCTCTGCAACAAAAATCATAATATTTCAACCTCTGCTCAGCTTCTAATACTGCACAATCTTCACTGAGTAATAATGTACTGGTTCTTTAGCTTATTCTTTATCGTTGCTCCATCTCTGTATCTGCATCTCATAAATATCTAGTTACTGTACCTCTCTTCTTCATGTTGCCCTGTGTAACAAGGCTGGTCTGACAGCTGTCTTGTAATAATAATAATAATAATATTGTCACAAGTAGCCTTCAATGAAGTTACTGCGTAAAGCCCTTAGTCGCCACAATCCGGGGAGGCTGGAACAGGAATTGAACCCGCGCTGCTGGTCTTGTTCTGGATTACAAGCCAGCTGTTTGGCCCACTGTGCTAAACCAGCCCCTTGTCTTGTAGATTCTTCCTTTCAGTTTCCGCAGTAATTTTCATCACGCAACGCCTCACTGCATGTCTTCACATTGCTCCCGAGCTTTCTGTTACTTAATTTCCATTCCAATACTTCCATCTTCTACCATCACTGACCCCCAGCTACTTTGAGCTATTCACTTTATCCAGGTCTTCACCCATAATCTTTACACCTCACACTAATCCTCTCTCTAGTCTCAAACTTAGGGTCCATAAATTAGAAACCTAATTTAACGGAATAATTTCATTTTGGGCGCAATTGGTGGGGTGTTTCTCGACAACTGCATTGGTAAGATCGCGGTCCATATTTAACAGCACTTAGTGCCAAAAATGAGCTCCCATAAGAGCCTCGCCATTAATGGCTATCTTGCTGTCTGATTCGCCAGACTTGTCCCTCAGCTTCTCGCCACTATCAAGGAGGAGCTGCTTTTAAACACTTCCTCTCCACTCACTCAGTTAACACACAAGTATGACAGCGAAGACCTACTCTTCGCTTGGGGGGGGCCGACCTGGACAGGCTTCTGGACGCCGTCGAGGAAATTTGGAGGAAAATGTAACTGGTCTGATTAGTAAGTTTGCAGACGACACAAAGGTTGGTGGAATTGCGGATAGCGATGAGGACTGTCTGAGGATACAGCAGGATTTAGATTGTCTGGAGACTTGGGCGGAGAGATGGCAGATGGAGTTTAATCCGGACAAATGTGAGGTAATGCATTTTGGAAGGTCTAATGCAGGTAGGGAATATACAGTGAATGGTAGAACCCTCAAGAGTATTGAAAGTCAAAGAGATCTAGGAGTACAGGTCCACAGGTCATTGAAAGGGGCAACACAGGTGGAGAAGGTAGTCAAGAAGGCATACGGCATGCTTGCCTTCATTGGCCGGGGCATTGAGTATAAGAATTGGCAAGTCATGTTGCAGCTGTATAGAACCTTAGTTAGGCCACACTTGGAGTATAGTGTTCAATTCTGGTCGCCACACTACCAGAAGGATGTGGAGGCTTTAGAGAGGGTGCAGAAGAGATTTACCAGAATGTTGCCTGGTATGGAGGGCATAAGCTATGAGGAGCGGTTGAATAAACTCGGTTTGTTCTCACTGGAACGAAGGAGGTTGAGGGGCGACCTGATAGAGGTATACAAAATTATGAGGGGCATAGACAGAGTGGATAGTCAGAGGCTTTTCCCCAGGGTAGAGGGGTCAAGGGGGCAAGGTTTAGAGTAGACGTACGAGGCAAGTTTTTTACGCAGAGGGTAGTGGGTGCCTGGAACTCGCTACCGGAGGAGGTAGTGGAAGCAGGGACGATAGGGACATTTAAGGGGCATCTTGACAAATATATGAATAGGATGGGAATAGAAGGATACGGACCCAGAAAGTGTAGAAGATTGTAGTTTAGTCGGGCAGTATGGTCGGCACGGGCTTGGAGGGCCGAAGGGCCTGTTCCTGTGCTGTACATTTCTTTGTTCTTTGTTCTTTGAGACGGGAGATCCTGTCCCGACACCCGAGGGGGTCGGCAAACCAGCAGCAGAATCACCAATGCTACCTGGGAGGTAGTGGCAGCGGCTGTCAGTGCGGGCAGCATGACCATGAGGACCAGCGTTCAATGTTGGAAGAAGACCAACGACCTCCACCGAGCTGCAAGGGTAGGTTACCATCTCTCTCCTGGCATCGCTTCCGCCTGCCACACCTCACCTTCCAATCCCCCGCCCTAATCCCAAGAATCACTGACAAACACTTCGCACCCTCCCCACATCCATGTTCCTCAGTGCCCCCTGGCACCAACCAGCACAACTCTTTCATGTCCAGTTGCGGTGCCCAAAATGCTACCTGCTGCAGACCTCCACTGATTCATCAAGCACATGGCTCACAAAGCCCTCTCTTTGTCCCCGCAGGAGAAGATAGCCCATAATAAGCGAGATAGGGCCAAGACAGCAGGCAGAGTACCAGAGACCCATGTCCTCACCCCCTATGAGGAACAGGCCTTGAAATCAAGGGGTTGTCCGAGGAGAGAACAGTCACCGACAGCGAAGTTGGCCTGTGCTGTAAAGGTGAGGATCCACTGCCCCTTCATCCAGATGACCTGCCTCAAGTGATTTGTTCATGTCAGATAAAATGTTCCTTCTCTCTCACTGACCACATGTCCATTCTCTCGCAGGATCTCCATCTGATAGGGCCGGGCTATCCGGAATCATCCCCCTCACCCCCGCCACCCTAGAGACCACCTTGGGGGAGAGCTCCAAGGAGACCACCATCAAAGCGTCACAGCTATCACAGTACAGAGACGCACATTTCCGTGGACGACAATAGTGGACAAGCTTCTGGGTCACAATCTGGTGAGCACCACACAGCTGCTGATGCACATCAGGTGGAGACAGGAACGTCCAAGGAAGTCAGCAGTCCTGGATCCCAGGACTCTGCTGAGTCTTGGTCAGATGCTGAGCCTCTGGAAAAGGTTATCCCAGAACTGATGCAGATGCTAGCCGTGAGATTCAGGAGGAGATGTCAGCAACATGCCACCGAATGCATAGCCAATTGGAGGAGTTCCAAAGAGTACGGGCGCAGGAGATGATGCCAACAATGTGAGACACTTGAGGCTAATACTGCCAGGTGACCATAATGGAAAGCCTGCAGCACATATGCAGTCAGTGTCTTGAGTGGACAGGGCAGGGCTCTGTCCTGGAAGTGTTTGGTAGGACAGACGGGCATCAGCTATATTTGCCCCTGTTAGAGGTATCCACAATATTTAAAGGTGGCTTGAAGACCTCACAGACGAAAAGCCACCCCCAATCTGGAGTGCTTCAGCCCTAGGCCATCCTCCATCCCCCCCCCCCCCCCCCCCCCACCAAAACGGCAGCCGCTCCAGTGCCCTTGAGCTGCATGCCGGAAAATGGAAATGTCTACTCACCTCCTCCGTTCCCCTCAGTAGCCATTGTGCCAACCTCAAGTTTTTTTAAAAGGAGTACTAAACGGTGCCCACATGATTTCTTACTGGGGAGCTGGTTAATTTCCGGGAAATCATTACATTTGACTTCAATCTCGCTAATGAGATGGAAAGTAATGCAAATTGGGGGTTAATGATATGCTTGCCATATTTGGGTGAGACCCAGAATTCGCCACCAGGAGCAGGCCGGTTAAATACCAAACTGATTTGCACCGGGTAGGAATCTTGATTTTGTCCTTTCCCACTATATAACTGGCATGCCCAGATCCACGTCAGGTGCAACACGGTAGTTAAATCACCCCCAAGTCTTTCGTCTGCTAATTTTCGTACCCCTGTCTTCCAGTGCTTCTCCAGTTTGTTAGATACTCAGTCATGTTCTCATCATCCCCACCGCATTGTTCAATATCTTCAAAACAAATCTTTGACCGTGGCACTCCCTTTTTCACTTGTTCAGTTAGATCATCCATGCCAGTAAGGAAGGGGCTCAGTGCCGATCCCTGGTGTAATCCAACGTTGCCTTTAAAAATCTCATTCTTCCCCCACACTGCTTCTTACTCTTGCCTGGCACCTGTATTAATGACACGTACTTCTTTGGGATTCCACAAATTCTAACACTTCTTCAGACTTCCTCCCTATCTATCCAGTTACAAACCTTCTCTCGATCGATGGTTACAGTATTCATGTTGTACTGGCCGTCTCAATATTTCTCCCTACTTGTCTCAAAACAAAAATGGCATTGGTGGTGCTTCTGGGCAAGAATCTCACTATTTTCTCAACCTCTGATCCATTACTTTCTCCCATTCTTAAAGGTATATGCTAAGAGTTTAATTCCTTTGTAATCTTGAATCATAAGGGAACAACCTTCACTTTCTTTAAACATACCGCTCTTCCATCTGGTAAAGATGCAAGGTATCTTACCTAGCATATGAAACATAAAAGAACAGACAGCTAATAAGTTAACAATTCCTTCTGTCTAATCCTTCATTTTTGCCAAAGTTCTTGCTGTTGTACTAGAACCTGAAAATATATGTATTTTTAAATCTTTATTAATGTCACAAATGGGCTTACATTAACAGTGCAATGAAGTTACTGTGAAAATCCCCTAGCCGCCACACTACGGTGCCTGTTCGGGTACACTTGAGGGAGAATTCAGAATGTCCAATTCACCTAACAAGCACGTCTTTCGGGACTTGTGGGAGGAAACCGGAGCACCCGGAGGAAACCCACGCAGACACGGGGAGAACATGCAGATTACTCACAGACAGTGACCCAAGCCGGGAATCGAAACTGGGTCCCTGGTGCTGTGAAGCAACAGCGCTAACCACTGTAGTACCGTGTCGCCCTGAATTAGAGTTGAGCCTGTATGTCTTTCTGTTTAGTCATTTTCCATCTCAAATCCTCCTTTAACCTCACCTACTCATACCAGCCCTGTAACTTTTCCTTCAGTTTCATTTAGGGATAGCATTAATGCCGTTTTCAGTCAAATCAATCAGATTATTTGCTTTAGAAGTCTTCAAAATTTCTAACCCTTAATGTGAAAGCAAAATCCAATAGGATATGAAAATTAGAATTGGCTACCAAAGCTATGTGGAAACAAAAGGTACAATTTTTGGGAAATGCCTTCTTATCTCTGCACAATAATCAATTGTATCTCTAATTAAATAGACTGTTTATCACAGCAAAAAGTTCTTGGCATAAACTATGGCTTAAGGATAATGTATTATATAACCAGACAAATGGAGTGAGAGTTTAATCAAATGTGTTAACAAATAAAGAAAAACTTTATTCCAGCCTTTTCAAAAACAATTCTCCTGTTTAAATACAAAGCTTTCTATATTAATTATTTTAACCAGATTATTCCAAATGAGGATGCTTATGCCCAGCTTTAGTTCTACCTACCTCACCTCAGGAGCATTCTGACTGCAGAAAGTGTCAGTGGGGGGGAGGGGGGAGGGGGGGGGGGGGGGGGGGGGGGGGGCAACAACAACCTGCATTGGTATAGCACCTCTAATGTGGTAAAGTATTCCAAGGTGTTTCACAGGAGCAACAATAAAACAAAGTGTGTTATTGAGCCACATTAAATATTAGGACAGATAACCTCAAGGGAGAAGCTGGTAAAGGAGTGAAAATGTTTGGGGAGGAATTTCTACTTGTTTACTGACTTTAGATCATTTACTCAGGATGATAGAGTTGATGTTTAGGGATTGTACTTGCTAGAGAAATAGACTTTAGATTCAGACATTTAAGATTATTAAAGGTATGGACATTGTGCAAGTAGATGATATGTTTGCGTTGATGAGGTCCACTTTACAAGCTGTCCAGAGAATGAAATTGAATATCTTCTATAGAAGATTTACTTTCCCCCTCAAGATTCATCAACCTGTGGAACATAATTGAAGAGGAAGTGGTAGAGGATTATTCCTTGCTTCGGTTCAAGAAGGCATTAGATGGGTTTCAAGAAAATAAGGTGATCACAGCATTTGGAAAGTAAGAGTAATTTATCTCCTGAAGTTTTTTACTGATGGGTTGAAAAGTTATTGCAGTATGTCGCAATAGGGGTGTGTCTTGAGGTTCTTTGGACTGTGCCCAATGCTTGATTGTTTAATTTTGTTTCATCGTAACATGAAGTGGGAACATTACCGAGGTGTGGTAGAACATGTTCGTTTGTGGTTTGTACAAAGAAAATTACAGCACAGGAACAGGCCCTTCGGCCCTCCCAGCGTGCGCTGATCCAGATCCTTTATCTAAACCTGTCGCCTATTTTCCAAGGATCTACTTCCTTCTGTTCCCCGCCCGTTCATATATCTGTCTAGATGCATCTTAAATGATACCATCGTGCCCGCCTCTACCACCTCTGCTGGCAAAGCGTTCCAGGCACCCACCACCCTCTGCGTAAAAAACTTTCCACGCACATCTCCCTTAAACTTTCCCCCTCTCACCTTGAAATCGTGAACCCTTGTAATTGACACCCCCACTCTTGGAAAAAGCTTGTTGCTATCCACCCTGTCCATACCTCTTATAATTTTGTAGACCTCAATCAGGTCCCCCTTCAACCTCCATCTTTCCAACAAAAACGATCCTAATCTACTCAACCTTTCTTCATAGTTAGCACCCTCCATACCAGGCAACATCCTGGTGAACCTCCTCTGCACCCTCTCTAAAGCATCCACATCCTTCTGGTAATGTGGCGACCAGAACTGCACGCAGTATTGCAAATGTGGCCTAACCAAAGTCCTATACAACTGTAACATGACCTGCCGACTCTTGTACTCAATACCCCGTCCGATGAAGGCAAGCATGCTGTATGCCTTCTTGACCACTCTATCAACCTGCGTTGCCACCTTTAGGTACAATGGATTTGAACTCCCAGATCTCTCTGCACATCAATTTTCCACAGGGCTCTTCCATTGACCGTATAGTCCACTCTTGAATTAGATCTTCCAAAATGCATCACCTCGCTCATTTGCCTGGATTGAACTCCATCTGCCATTTCTCTGCCCAACTCTCCAATCTATCTATATTTTGCTGTATTCTCTGACCGTCCTCCTCACTATCTGCAACTCCACCAATCTTAGTATCATCTGCAAACTTGCGAATCAGACCACCTATACCTTCGTCCAGATCATTTATGTATATCACAAACAACAGTGGTCCGAGCACGGATCCCTGTGCAACACCACTAGTCACCTTTCTCCATTTTGAGACACTCCCTTCCACCACTACTCTCTGTCTCCTGTTGCCCAGCCAGTTCTTTATCCATCTAGCTAGTACACCCTGAACCCCATACAACTTCACTTTTTCCATCAACCTGCCATGGGAAACTTTATCAAACGCCTTACTGAAGTCCATGTATATGACATCTACAGCCCTTCCCTCATCAATTAACTTTGTCACTTCTTCAAATAATTCTATTAGGTTTGTAAGACATGACCTTCCCTGCACAAAACCATGCTGCCTATCACTGATAAGTCTATTTTCTTCCAAATGTGAATAGATCCTATCCCTCAGTATTTTCTCCAACAGCTTGCCTACCACTGCCGTCAAGCTCACAGGTCTATAATTCCCTGGATTATCCCTGCTACCCTTCTTAAACAAAGGGACAACATTAGCAATTCTCCAATCCTCCGGGATCTCACCCGTGCTCAAGGATGCTGCAAAGATATCTGTTAAGGCCCCAGCTATTTCGTCCCTCGCTTCCCTCAGTAACCTGGGATAGAACCCATCCGGACCTGGGAACTTGTCCACCTTAATGCCTTTTAGAATACCCAAAACTTCCCCCTTCCTTATGCCGACGTGACGTAGAGTATTTAAACATCCATCCCTAGCCTCAACATCCGTCATGTCCCTCTCCTTGGTGAATACCGATGCAAAGTACTCATTAAGAATCTCACCCATTTCCTCTGACTCCATGCATAAATCCCCTCTTTTGTCTTTGAGTGGGCCAATCCTTTCGCTAGTTACCCTCTTGCTCCTTATATACGAATAAAAGGCTTTGGGATTTTCCTTAACCCTGTTAGCCAAAGATATTTCATGACCCCTTTTAGCCCTCTTTATTGCGCGTTTGAGATTTGTCCTACTTTCCCGATATTCCTCCAAAGCTTCATCAGTTTTAAGTCGCCTAGATCTTATGTATGCTTCCTTTTTCATCTTAGCTAGTTTCACAATTCCACCTGTCATCCATGGTTCCCTAATCTTGCCATTTCTATCCCTCATTTTCACAGGGACATGTCTGTCCTGCACTCTAGTCAACCTTTCCTTAAAAGACTCCCACATTTGAAATGTGGATTTACCCTTAAACAGCTGCTCCCAATCCACATTCCCTAGCTCCTGCCGAATTTTGTTATACTTGGTCTTTCCCCAATTTAGCACTCTTCCTTTAGGACCACTCTCGTCTTTGTCCATGAGTATTCTAAAACGTACGGAATTGGATCGCTTTTCCAAAGTAATCACCGACTGAAACTTCAACCACCTGGCCGGGATCATTCCCCAATACCAGATCCAGTATGGCCCCTTCCCGAGTTGGACTATTTACATACTGCTCTAAAATATTCTCCTGGATGCTCCTTACAAATTCTGCTCCATCTACGCCTCCAACACTACATGAGTCCCATTCAATGTTGGGAAAGTTAAAATCTCCCATCATGACCACGCTATTGCTCCTACATTTTTCTATAATCTGTCTACATATTTGTACCTCTACTTCACGCTCGCTTTTGGGAGGCCTGTAGTAAAGTCCCAACAATGTTACTACACCCTTCCTATTTCTTAGCTCTACACATATTGCCTCAGTTCTCGAATCCTCCATCGTGCCCTCCTTTTTTTTTTAAACAAACAATTTTATTGAGGTATTTTTTGGCATTGTAAACAGTTACAGATTACAGAAATATGCAAACATCAATATAAAACCAATACTTCAACCAAACCATACTGCACATGCCCGCTCCCCTCCTCTAGACACTACCCGCCTATTTATCCCTCCTACTCTACCATAATCTCCCCCCTCCGTCCTCCCACCACCCTGCTGACGTTCACTCTCCCGCGAAGAAGTCGATGAATGGCTGCCACCTTCAGGCGAACCCTAGTACAGATCCCCTCAAGGCGAACTTAATTTTTTCGATACCCAGAAAACTTGACATGTCCGAAAGCCATAGTTCGGTCTTCGGAGGTTTTGAGTCCCTCCATGCCAGCAGTATTCGCCGCCGGGCTATTAGGGAAGCAAAGGCCAGAACATCTGCCTCTTTCTCCCCCTGGACTCCCGGGTCTTTCGAAACCTTGAAAATTGCCACCCCTGGACTCATCACCACCCTTGTTTTCAGCACCCGGGACATGACCCCCGCAAATCCCTGCCAGTACCCCCTCAGCTTAGGACATGCCCAAAACATGTGAACGTGGTTCGCTGGTCCTCCCGCGCATCTAGCACACTTGTCCTCTACCCCAAAGAATTTGCTCATCCGAGCTAAAGTCATGTGGGCCCGGTGAACGACCTTAAATTGAATCAGGCCGAGCCTGGCACATGTTGCGGTTGAGTTTACCCTACTCAGGGCTTCCGCCCATAGCCCGCCCTCCATCTCCCCGCCAAGCTCCTCCGCCATTTGAGTTTCAGTTCCTCCGTCTGGGACTCTTCCCCCTTCATGAGCGCCTTGTAGATATCCGAGACTCTACCCTCTCCTCCTTCTCATCTAGAGACTATTCTGTCCTGGATCCCTTTTGGCGGGAGGCGAGGGAAGGATGGGACCTGTTTGCGTACATCTGTAAATACTTAAAGTCATTTCGCCTTACCAGCCCAAATTTCTCCTCCAAGCCCCTCAAACTCGCAAAGCTCCCCTCCAGGAACATATCGCCCACCCTCCCCACCCCCGCCCACCGCCATGTTCGAAACCCTCCATCCATGTTCGCGGGGGCGAATTGATGGTTATCACATATTGGAGCCCAGACAGACGCATCCACCCCCCCCTACATGCCTCCTCCACTGGCCCCATATCCGCAGGGCCGCCCCCACTACGGGGCTGGTGGAGTACCTGGTCGGCGACAGCGGTAGGGGAGCCGTGACCAGGGCTGCCAAACTGGTGCCCCTACACAAATCCGCCTCCACTCGCTCCCAGATAGACCCTGTACCCACCATCCACTTGTTTAGCATGGCTATGTTAGCCGCCCAGTAGTAGCTGATCAGACTCGGCAATGCCAGTCTCCCCTCGCTGCGGCTCCTTTCAAGCATCGCCTTCTTCACCCGCGGGGATTTTCCCTCCCAGACAAAGCTCATGATGATTTTGCCAGTCCTTTTGAAGAAGGACCGTGGGATGAAGATCGGGAGGCACTGGAAGATGAACAGAAATCTAGGGAGGATTGTCATCTTTACAGTCTGCACCCTCCCCGCCAGTGACAGCGGGAGTACATCCCATCTCCGAAACTCCCGATTCATTTGTTCCACCACTCTAGTCAAATTTAACTTGTGCAACCTGCCCCAGTCACGTGCCACCTGTATCCCCAAGTACCGGAAACCTTCCTCCACCAGCCTAAATGGCAGGCCCTTCAGTCTATTCTCCTGGCCCCTTGCCTGCACCACAAACATCTCACTCTTGGCCATATATAATTTGTACCCTGAAAACCGGCCGAACCTCCTCAATGTTTCCAGTATATTTTCCATCCCGGCCAGTGAGTCCCGACACGTACAGGAGCAGGTCGTCCGCATAGAGAGAGGCCCTATGTTCTCCCCCCCCCCCCCCCCCCTTCGCAGCTCTCAACGCCATCGCCAATGGCTCTATGGCCAGCGCGAACAGCAATGGGGAGAGTGGGCACCCGTCTGATCCTGCGATGTAGTCTGAAATAATCTGACATTATCCTGTTCGTCCTAACGCTAGCTTTTGAGGCCTGGTATAATAGTCTGACCCAATTAACCAGTCCCTCCCTGAACCCAAACCGTCTAAGCACCTCCCACAAATAGCCCCACTCCACCCGGTCGAACACCTTCTCAGCGTGCATTGCCACCACTACCTCCACCTCCTTGCCCATCGGGGGCATCATGATCACATTAAGCAATCTTCTCAAGTTAGCTGTCAGCTGCCTGCCTTTCACAAACCCTGTCTGATCGTCCCCAATCACCTCCGGTACGCAGTCCTCAATTCTAATCGCCAGGACCTTGGCATCCACATTGATCAGGGTGATTGGCCTGTATGACCCGCAGGATTCCGGGTCCTTGTCCGGTTTCAATATCAGCGAGATGGTGGCTTGCGACATCGGCGGCGGCAGGGTCCCTCTGTCCCTTGCCTCATTAAAAACCCTTGTCAGGACCGGTCCCACTATCTCCGAGAACTTCTTGTAAAACTCCACTGGGTATCCATCCGGCCCCGGGGCTTTCCCCGACTGCATGGCCTTTAGGCCCCCCAATACCTCCTCCGCTCTAATCGGGGCCCCAGCCCGCCCACTAGTCCCCTGCCTACTTTTGGGAAGGTTAGTCCATCCAGGAACCTTTTCATCTCCTCCGGCTCTTCCGGGGGTTCAGAAGTGTACAGCTTACTATAGAAGTCCCAAAATACCTTATTCAGTCCTGCTGGTTCCTCCACTCTGCTTCCCTCCCCATCAACCACTCTACTTATTTCCCTGGCCGCCTCCCTCTTCCTGAGTTGCTGCGCTAGCAATCTGCTGGCCTTCTCCCCATGCTCATGCACCACTCCCCTCGCCTTCCTAAGTTGTTCCATGGCCCTACTCGTGGATAGCACCCCCAGTTCCGCCTGCTCCCTCAGTAGGTCCTCCCCCGGGGACCCCGCATGCTCCTCGTCTATCCGGTGAATTTCCCTAACCAATCTGTCCATTTCTGCTCTGTCCGCCCTGACCCTGTGAGCCCGAATTGAGATCAGCTCCCCCCTCACTACTGCCTTCAGCGCCTCCCACAGGGCCGCTGCTGAAACCTCCCCCGTATCATTCACACTTCCGAAGTCTCTCACATATCCCCTCCTCCGACAACAGTCCTACGTCTAACCTCCATTGCGGGCGTTGGTAATTCGCCCCCCCGACCTGCAGGTCCACCCAGTGCGGGACATGATCTGAGATAGTGATTGCCGAGTATTCCGTATTCTTTACCTCCCCTACACAGTCCCTGCTCAAAAAATCAATCCTAGAATATACTTTATGAACTTACGAATAAAACGAGTAGCCCCTTCCCATCGGCTGTCTGGCTCTCCATGGGTCCACAGCCCCCATTTGCTCCATGAACCCTTTCAGCTCCCTTGCCATTGCTGGGAGTCTACCCGTTCTGGGACATGACCGGTCCAGCGCCCGGTCAAGGACTGTATTAAAGTCCCCCCCTCCCATTATCAACTTGCATGAGTCTAGGTCCGGGATCTTCCTCAGCACTCTTTTTGATATAGTCAACGACGTCCCAGTTCGGTGCATATATGTTCACCAGCACCACTCTTCTCCCCTCCATCTTGCCCCTTACCATAAGGAATCTGCCCCCGCCATCTGCGACTGCATCCTCCGCCTCAAATTGAACCCTCTTATTGATCATAATTGCTACCCCCCTGGACTTAGAATCCAAGTCCGAGTGGAAGACCTGGCTGATCCAGCCCTTCCTTAGCCTAGTCTGGTCAGACACTTTCGGATGTGTCTCCTGCAACATAATTACGTCCGCCTTCAGAGCCCGCAAATGCGTGAACACACATGCCCTTTTAACTGGCTCATTTAGTCCCCTGACATTCCAGGTGATCAGCCTGGTTGGGGGGCACAACCCCCCCCCCGCCGGTCAGTCATAACCTTTCTTGGGCCCGCCCCCAGCCCACGCGCCGCGCCATTCTTGGCTTGCCTCTTGGCCGCCTCCACCCCGACCTTGTTTCCATTACCTACTTCAGATCCCCCCGTCAGCAAAATATCTCCCCCCCCCACCTAGTAACATCCCCCGATAACCCCACCCCTGCCATCCACTGGCTGTATTCTCTCTTCCCCCCCCCCCCCCCCCCCCCCCCACCTGACTAGCCAATCTGCTGGCCCGGTGACTCATTGCTCCGGTGCCCCCTTGTCTCACTCCCATTGTTTCCCCGACCTCATCTCCCCTTCTCCCCCCACCCCCCCCCCCCCTCCCTCCCAGCACACCATCCCCCACTCCGACCCACTGGAGTAGTCTCACTAAGATGGGAAAGATCAAACAAGATGTAAACATAAAACAGCAACGCGAGGCTGCTCCAGGTGCAACACAGTTCCAGCTGTGTACACAGAAAAGTGTTAACCCACGTCCCTTTCCGAGCACTTAAAAAAATATATATATAACACCACAATAACCCAGTACCTGTACATCCCCCATCCGAAACAAACATAAAAACCATAGACATAAATGAAACAAAAGTCCCCAACGAACATCTTTAATCCCCATTGCTGACCGGCCACCCTTTTGTTATAATACAGGCTCCAGCACACTCAGAGAGCCCAACAAAAAGTACCCACCACACCAGGAAAAAAAAGGAGAGAAAGAAAAAAGCACCAGAAAAAAGGAAAAAGACCATAAAAGAGGGGGAGGGAATACCCCCCACACCCCCCACAGGCAAAAACTGCCCACAAAAAATACACCACAAGGCACCTTTAAAGCAGTAACCAGTCGACCAGCAGACCAGGCACAGTAGGCGTCCCTTCGAACAGTAATTCTCGGACCCTAGCTTGCGTCCGTGGGTCCTTTTTTCGAGACCAGCCCCAGATCCCTCACAAAGTCCATCACTTCCTCGGGCTCGGAGAAGTAGTGGTGTTGGCCCTGATGCGTAACCCAAAGACGGGCCGGGAAGAGCAGACCAAACTTCACTTGCTTTTTCAACAACACCTCCTGAACTTGTTTAAAGGCTGCTCGCCGCCTGGCCACCTCCTGGCTTAGGTCCTGGTAAATGCGAAGGACACTGCTATTCCACGTGCTGCTCTTAGCACTCTTTGCCCTCTGCAGCACCCGCTCCTTCTCCACAAACCTGTGGAACCTAATCACCATCGGACACCGCTTCCCCCAGCTCCTTAACTTTTGCGTCCTGGGCATCCAGTCTCTGGTTCAGCTGATCCACTGCCT
Source organism: Scyliorhinus torazame (assembly GCF_047496885.1). Classification (NCBI taxonomy): domain Eukaryota; kingdom Metazoa; phylum Chordata; class Chondrichthyes; order Carcharhiniformes; family Scyliorhinidae; genus Scyliorhinus; species Scyliorhinus torazame. The sequence continues at coordinate 341,683,492 of NC_092708.1, read as the reverse complement.
TCTGAAGTGGGTCCAAGTTATCCCGCTTCAACGACTCAAAACTGCTCTTTATCACCTGCAGCATGTTTTCCAGTGCCTGCTGGATCGCCGGGTCCGAGATCCATAGGTCCGCCATCTTTGCTCCCGGGTCAGCTTCCCCTGCACCTTGCCTTTGTCCCTTCCTCTCCCGTTTGCGCTGCTTTCGGCTCTCCCGCAGTTCCATGCAGCTCTGCTCGCTTCTTAGCCCCCCGTGACCGTCCTTTCAGCGCCCCACAGTCCCGCAAAACCGGGGAACCAGGTCCTCAAATCCCACCGGAGTGAGAGCCCCCAAATGTGCGGCTCACTCACTCATTGCCGCCACGGAAGTCCATCGTGCCTTCCTTAATCACAGCTGTGATATCATCTCTGACCAGTAATCCAACTCCTCCACCCATTTTACCTCCCTCTCTATCCCTCCTGAAGCATCTATACCCTGGGATATTTAGTTGCCAGTCTTGGCCTTCCCTCAACCAAGTCTCAGTAATACCAATAACATCATATTCCCAGGTACTAATCTAAGCCCTACGTTCATCTGCCTTACCTGTTACACTTCTCGCATTGAAACAAATGCACCTCAGACCACCTGTCCCTTTGCGTTCATCATCTCTTCCCTGTCTACTCTTCCCCTTAGTCACATTGAGTGTATTATCTAGTACCTTACTGGCTTTAGCTGCTGCCTCATTACTAACCTCTAACTTCCTAATCTGGTTCCCATCCCCCTGCCACATTAGTTGAAAACCTCCCCAACAGTGTTAGCAAAAGCACCCCCTAGGACATTGGTTCCAGTCCTGCCCAGGTGTAGACCATCTGATTTGTAATGATCCCACCGCCCCCAAAACCGGTTGTCAGAGAGATCTAGGTGTACAGGTCCACAGGTCACTGAAAGGGGCAACACAGGTGGAGAAGGTAGTTAAGAAGGCATACGGCATGTTTGCCTTCATTGGCCGGGGCATTGAGTATAAGAATTGGCAAGTCATGTTGCAACTATATAGAACCTTAGTTAGGCCACACTTGGAGTATAGTGTTCAATTCTGGTCGCCACACGACCAGGATGTGGAGGCTTTAGAGAGGGTGCAGAAGAGATTTACCAGAATGTTGCCTGGTATGGAGGGCATTAGCTATGAGGAGCGGTTGAATAAACTCGGTTTGTTCTCACTGGAATGACAGGAGGTTGAGGGGTGACCTGATAGAGGTCTACAAAATTATGAGGGACATAAACAGAGTGGATAGTCAGAGGCTTTTCCCTGGGGTAGAGGGGTCAATTACTAGGGGGCATAAGTTTAAGGTGCGAGGGGCAAGGTTTAGAGTAGATGTACTAGGCAAGTTTATTTACCTAGAGGGTAGTGGGTGCCTGGAACTCGCTGCCGGAGGAGGTGGTGGAAGTAGGGATGATAGTGACATTTAAGGGGCATCTTGACAAATACATGAATAGGATGGGAATAGAGGGATACGGACCCAGGAAGTGTAGAAGATTGTAGTTTAATCGGGCAGCATGGTCGGCACGGGCTTGGAGGGCCGAAGGGCCTGTTCCTGTGCTGTACTTTTCTTCTTTTGTTTTTGTTCAATGTCCCAAAAATCTGAACCCCTCCCCCCTGCACCATCTCTCAAGCCACGTAGTCATTCTGACTATTCTTGAATTTCTACTATGACTGTCTCGTGGCACTGGTAGCAATCCTGAGATTACTACCTTTGAGGTCCTACTTTTTAACTTATCTCCTAACTCCCTAAATTCTGATTGTAGGACCTCATCCTGTTTTTTACCTATATCGTTGGTGCCTATATGCACTACGGCAACTGGCTGTTCACCCTCCCCCTTCAGTATGTCCTGCAGCCGATCTGAGACATCCCTGACCCATGCACCCGGGAGGCAACATACCATTCGGGAGTCTCGTTTTCAACCACAGAAACGCCTGTCTACTCCCCTTACGATTGAATCCTCTCTGGCTATAGCCCTGCCAGTCTTTCTCCCGCCCTTCTGTGCAGCTGAGCCAGCCACGATGCCATGAGCCTGGCTACGACTGCCTTCTCCTGGTGAGTCATCTCCCCCAACAGTATCCAAAACGGTGTACCTGTTTTGGAGGGAGATTACCGCCGGGGACACCTGCACTGCCTTCCTGCTCTTTCTCTGCCTTTTGGTCACCCATTCCCTGTCTCCTTCACCAATCCTAATCTGCGGTGTGACCAACTCACTGAACGTGCTATCCATGACCTCAGCATCGCGGATGCTCCAAAGTGAGTCCATCCGCAGCTCCAGAGCCGTCATGCGGTCTAACAGGAGCTGCAGCTGGACACACTTCCCGCACATGGAGTCGGGCATCGGCCGCGTCCCTGAACTCCCACATTGAGCACGAGGAGCATAACACGGGTCTGGGATCTCCTGCCATTTTTACACTTTACCTTAACTGATTACAAATATAATATCAAATAATGAATAAGTGAACGGAATAAAGAATTAACTTACCAATCACAATACTTACCAACACACGAAGAGTTACATTTCTCCCAATACTGCTAATTGGAGCACTTTCCTTGCCAGCTAATCGGGTCAATGCTTTGCTGTGATGTCACTCTTCAAGTTAAGTTTTTAAAGCTTTTAAAGAGGAAAACTTACCTTCCCAACAGACCCCTTGCCACTGCTCCCGCCGAAAATCTGAAGGCTGCGTCTCTGGCAGCTGTGTCCCCGCCACTCTCCTCGTGCTCTTTTATCCTGTGGCCCGCCACTCGCCTCGCGCTCTTTTATCCTGTGTCCCCGCCGCTCTCCTTGCACTGTTTTATCCTGTGTCCCCGCCGTTCTCCTTGCACTCTTTCACTGTGTCCCTGCCGCTCTCCTCGCGCTCTTTTATCCTGTGTTCCCCGCCGCTCTCCTCGCGCTCTTTTATCCTGTGTCCCCGCCGCTCTCCTCGCGCTCTTTTATCCTGTGTCCCCGCCGCTCTCCTCGCGCTTTCACTTCCGCCGCTCTCTCGCGCTTTTATCCTGTGTCCCCGCTGCTCTCCTCGAGCTCTTTCACTGTGTCCTCGCCGCTCTTTTATCCTGTGTCCCCGCCGCTCTCCTCGCGCTCTTTTATCCTGTGTCCCCGCTGCTCTCCTCGCGCTCTTTTATCCTGTGTCCCCGCCGCTCTCCTTACACTGTTTTATCCTGTGTCCCCGCCGCTCTCCTTGCACTCTTTCACTGTGTCCCTGCCGCTCTCCTCGCGCTCTTTTATCCTGTGTCCCCGCCGCGCTCCTCGCGCTTTTATCCTGTGTCCCCGCGGCTCCTCACGCTTTCACTTCCGCCGCTCTCTCGCGCTTTTATCCTGTGTCCCCGCTGCTCTCCTCGAGCCCTTTCAGTGTCCTCGCCGCTCTTTTATCCTGTGTCCGCGCCGCTCTCCTCGCGCTCTTTTATCCTGTGACCCCGCTGCTCTCCTCGCGCTCTTTTATCCTGTGTCCCCGCCACTCTCCTTGCACTTTCACTGTGTCCCCGCCGCTCTCCTTGCGCTCTCTTATCTTGTGTCCCCGCGGCTCCTCGCGCAAAGTGAGTCCATCCGCAGCTCCAGAGCCATCATGCGGTCTAACAGGAGCTGCAGCTGGACACACTTCCCGCACATGGAGTCGGGCATCGGCCGCGTCCCTGAACTCCCACATTGAGCACGAGGAACATAACACGGGTCTGGGATCTCCTGCCATTTTTACACTTTACCTTAACTGATTACAAATATAATATCAAATAATGAATAAGTGAACGGAATAAAGATTTTACTTACCAATCACAATACTTACCCACACACGAAGAGTTACATTTCTCCCAATACTGCTAATTGGAGCACTTTCCTTGCCAGCTAATCGGGTCAATGCTTTGCTGTGATGTCACTCTTCAAGTTAAGTTTTTAAAGCTTTTAAAGAGGAAAACTTACCTTCCCAACAGACCCCTTGCCACTGCTCCCGCCGAAAATCTGAAGGCTGCGTCTCTGGCAGCTGTGTCCCCGCCACTCTCCTCATGCTCTTTTATCCTGTGACCCGCCACTCGCCTCGCGCTCTTTTATCCTTTGTCCCCGCCGCTCTCCTTGCACTGTTTTATCCTGTGTCCCCGCCGTTCTCCTTGCACTCTTTCACTGTGTCCCTGCCGCTCTCCTCGCGCTCTTTTATCCTGTGTTCCCCGCCGCTCTCCTCGCGCTCTTTTATCCTGTGTCCCCGCCGCTCTCCTCGCGCTCTTTTATCCTGTGTCCCCGCGGTTCTCCTCGCGCTTTCACTTCCGCCGCTCTCTCGCGCTTTTATCCTGTGTCCCCACTGCTCTCCTCGAGCTCTTTCACTGTGTCCTCGCCGCTCTTTTATCCTGTGTCCTCGCCGCTCTCCTCGCGCTCTTTTATCCTGTGTCCCCGCTGCTCTCCTCGCGCTCTTTTATCCTGTGTCCCCGCCGCTCTCCTTACACTGTTTTATCCTGTGTCCCCGCCGCTCTCCTTGCACTCTTTCACTGTGTCCCTGCCGCTCTCCTCGCGCTCATTTATCCTGTGTCCCCCGCCGCTCTCCTCGCGCTTTTATCCTGTGTCCCCCGCCGCTCTCCTCGCGCTCTTTTATCCTGTGTCCCCGCCGCGCTCCTCGCGCTTTTATCCTGTGTCCCCGCGGCTCCTCGCGCTTTCACTTCCGCCGCTCTCACGCGCTTTTATCCTGTGTCCCCGCTGCTCTCCTCGAGCCCTTTCAGTGTCCTCGCCGCTCTTTTATCCTGTGTCCCCGCTGCTCTCCTCGCGCTCTTTTATCCTGTGTCCCCGCCACTCTCCTTGCACTTTCACTGTGTCCCCGCCGCTCTCCTTGCGCTCTCTTATCCTGTGTCCCCGCGGCTCCTCGCGCTTTCACTTCCGCCGCTCTCTCGCGCTTTTATCCTGTGTCCCCGCTGCTCTCCTCGAGCTCTTTCAGTGTCCTCGCCGCTCTTTTATCCTGTGTCCACGCCGCTCTCCTCGCGCTCTTTTATCCTGTGTCCCCGCTGCTCTCCTCGCGCTCTTTTATCCTGTGTCCCCGCCACTCTCCTTGCACTTACACTGTGTCCCCGCCGCTCTCCTTGCGCTCTCTTATCCTGTGTCCCCGCGGCTCCTCGCGCTTTCACTTCCGCCGCTCTCTCGCGCTTTTATCCTGTGTCCCCGCTGCTCTCCTCGAGCTCTTTGTGTCCTCACCGCTCTTTTATCCTGTGTCCCCGCCGCTCTCCTCGCGCTCTTTTATCCTGTGTCCCCGCTGCTCTCCTCGCGCTCTTTTATCCTGTGTCCCCGCCACTCACCTTGCACTTTCACTGTGTCCCCGCCGCTCTCCTTGCGCTCTCTTATCCTGTGTCCCCGCGGCTCCTCGCGCTTTCACTTCCGCCGCTCTCTCGCGCTTTTATCCTGTCCCCGCTGCTCTCCTCGAGCTTTTTCAGTGTCCTCGCCGCTCTTTTATCCTGTGTCCCCGCCGCTCTCCTCGCGCTCTTTTATCCTGTGTCCCCGCCACTCTCCTTGCACTTTCACTGTGTCCCCGCCGCTCTCCTTGCGCTCTCTTATCCTGTGGGCCCCGCGGCTCTCCTCGCGCTCTTTTATCCTGTGTCCCCGCCGCTCTCCTCGCACTCTTTCACTGAGTCTCCGCCGCTCTCCTGAGTGTGATGCAAGAGAGGACAGAGGGTGAGATTGGCAGCATGGATGAGTGAAGTGGAAAGGGGCTGTCATCCTTTCTGAGTTAAGAGATGGGGTGGTGGGAACATAGAGTCAAGGTAAGAAAATTAGGGGCATTCAGTTGTAGGTAATTTTCATCATGGATTAAAAAAAAATTTAGAGTACCCAATTAATTAAGGGGCAATTTAGCGTAGCCAATACACCTAGCCTGCACATCTTTGGATTGTGGGGGCGAAACCCACGCAAACACTGGGAGAATGTGCAAACTCCACACGGACAGTGACCCAGAATCGAACCTGGGACCTTGGCGCCGTGAGGCAGCAGGGCTAACCCACTGTGCCACCATGCTGTTTTATCATGGGTTTATTTGACAGAATTTCAAGTTAGCAGCACAATGGCTATATTCGGGGTGGTCGGTGAGTTTAATGTAAGAAGCGAGGACTGGGCTGAATACGTGAAGAGGTTGCAGTATTTCTTTTTAGCAAATGGCAGAGAAGATGAGAAAAAACAGCGTTCGATTCTCCTGAGTGTGTGTAGAGAAAGGTTGATGCACTAAGTTGATGGAATCTGGCCACACCACTAAAGCCAGGAGAGATTTTACTTGCAGTTTTAGTTGCTCTGGTCCAGAATCACCATAACCCGAAGCCCTCTGTAATTGCTCAGATTCAAATTTCATAACCATTATGAAAAGAAGGTCAATCGGTAGCTAACTTTGTGACAGAATTACCTCAGCTGTCAGAACACTGAATTTGGAGCAATGTTAGAAGATATGCTTACAGATAGAATCATAGAATCTACAGTGCAGAAGGAGGCCATTCGGCCCACCGAGTCTGCACTGGCCCTTGGGAAGAGCACCCCACTTAAGCCCACACCTCCACCCTATCCCCGTAACCCAACCCAACCTTTTTTGGATACTAAGGGCAATTTAGCCAATCCACCTAACCTGCACATCTTTGATCTGTGGGAGGAAACCGGAGCACCCGGAGGAAACCCACGCAGACACGGGGAGAACGTGCAGACTCCGCATTGATAGTGACCCAAGCCAGAAATCGAACCTGGGACCTTGGAGCTGTGAAGCAAACAGTGCTAACCACTGTGCTGTCGTGCCACCCGATAGATTGGCTTGAGGTTTTAACGAGGACAGCATTCAGCGTCGGCTGTTGGGTGAAGCCACACTGACTTTTAAGAAGGGTCTGGAAATTTCTCAGCATGGAAATGGCTGCTAGCAATGCTAGATATATTCAGCAGGCTAATGGTGGTGGCCCAGAAGAGGTCGCTGCACCAAGTACAGAAAGAAGCTGCAAGCAGAATGGTGAAATAAGTGGAGTGTTTCAGGTGTAGGGCTACACTGTGTGAATTATTGCAAGTTTCTGTACGCTGCTTGTCACCAATGCAACAAGAAGGGCTATTTAGTGAGGAAGTGCAGGAATGCGAACGGCAAGGTGAAGGCTGAGGAAGAAAATTTTAATTCAAGGAAGCCTCAAACAGTATACACTACAGGGAAAACTCAGAGCAGGTGTATGTACACAAATCTTCAATGGTGGCAGCATAAGCAGAGGCTTTTTAAAAACCATATGGCTCTTTCACTTTATTAATGAAGGAATACAAAAACAATCAAGTTATGCAAAACCACTGGTTAGGTTTCGTGGAATATCCTGTTTAACTCTTGAGCATCATTCTTTAGGGAGGATGTCAAGGAAGAGATAGAGAAACTGGTGCGACAATAATCTCCCTCAATGTCAACAAAACGAACACGGGCCTACACTGGCCGACCTTGGAAGCACATGCCCCATTCTTGCCTTTAATGCAAATGGGGACATGTGCTTACCTTTAATACGAAAAGGGAGTCTGCTTGGTCCTCACGATCTCACTCCAACCAGGTTCACAGGAGAGGACAATGTGCAGACTTCAGCCAGTTTCTTTGTGCCACCTTCATCTTTGTGAGAATGGAAAATCTAACCTCGAACATGTAGAAGTCATCGTGAAGGGAAATAGCAACAAAATGCTGGTTTTACTAAATACACTTGGGAGATGCTACTCCTGAATGCTGGCAGCCTCGTGGACTTCTGGTGCGTTTTTAATGTGCTGTCACAGGTCAGGTACAGCAATGTAATCTTTTCATTTGGAGTCAGCTGTAAGTTAATAGTTGACTCTGGGGTCTCAACCTAAAAGGAATTTTTCACCCAACACTTCACTTTCGAAACCTGAAACTTATTTGTCAGTACTTCTCTGTATATAACAAACATGGGCTTTGCACCCTTATTTGCAATGGCACAATTAGCAACGCTATACCTTGAGAAATCATCTTTATACATCTTTGTACAGGGTGCTGGGCATCAAGTGTACATTCAGGACACGCTGACCTGCTCACTGCTGTCGCTTATGGTCGGAAGACTGCATACAGCGTAATTTTCTTCTCATTTAAAAGGCGGAGGCAGCCGCCATTCTTTGTGGGCTGTTAACCACTGCTCTGTCTTGCCCTGGATTCTCCTGAGCTGCTGCTCTCCAATAGATTCAGATACGAGATCCTGACCAGTAGATACACGGCTTATTTATGTCTCTGGTCGTCTCTTTCTTGTAAGAAAACAATTCATTTTCACAGACCTCTTGCCTTGCTTGCCAGCAGCTACAAAATGGAGAAAGCTCTCTTCCGTGATTTGATGCCAAAAACACGTATGTACAGGGTACTGGGCATCAAGTGTACGTTCAGGACACTTGCTCACTGCTGTCGCTTATGGTCGGAAGACTGCATACAGCTTCATTTCCTTGGAGACTGCGTCATTCTCTATAAAAATGCCGATAACAGCCATTGGGCACTTCTCCTGCAATTGGGACCACTATGGGAACATCGCAAACGATCACTCCGCAAACCTCCCAAAACCGCCCATGACCCATCTGTGGGTCATGACCCGAAATTTGAAACGCTGTAAGTGTGCAAACTGGGTCAAACAGGGTTGCGTCATCGCACCAACACTCTTCTCCATCTTCCTCGCAACAACTTGATTGGGCAGCACGGTAGCACAGTGAATAACATTGTGGCTTCACAGCGCCAGGGTCCCAGGTTCGATTCCCTGCTGGGTCACTGTCTGTGCGGAGTCTGCACGTTCTCCCTGTGTCTGCGTGCTCCGGTTTCCTCCCACAGTCCAAAGACGTGCAGGTTAGGTGGTTTGGCCATCCTAAATTGCCCTTGGCGTCCAAAAATGTTAGGAGAGGTTATTGGGTTACAGGGGTAGGGTGGAAGTGAGGGCTTATGTGGGTCGGTGCAGACTCGATGGGCCGAATGGACTCCTTCTGTACTGTGTGTTCTATGTAACACTCCACCCCATCACCCTGAAGCACCCACTGGAGTGGAGCTAACCTACCGGATAAGCGGGAAACTGTTCAACCTCCAACGCCTCCAGTCCAGAACCAAGACCATCCCAACCTCTTGTCATCGAGCTGCAGTACACAGACAAGCCTGTGTGCGTGCACAAACAATTGCCGACACATTCACTGAGGCATATGAGAGAATAGGCCTCAGACTAAACATCTGGAAAACAAAGGTTCTCTACCAGCTCGCTCCTGCCACATAAAACTGCCCCCCAACCATCAGATCCATGATGAGACCTTGGACAATGTGGATCATTTCCCATACCTTGGGAGCCTCCTCTCGGTGTGAGTAGACATTGAAGACAAAATCCAACACAAACTCCAATGTGCCATTGCAGTCTTCGGATGCCTGAGAAGCAAAGTATTCGAAGACTGAGTCCTCAAACCCAACACCAAGCTCATGGTCTACAGAGCAGCCGAGGTCCCTGCCTCCTATGCATCAGAAACATGGACAATGAACAACATGCATCTCAAATCCTTGGATAACATCAACACTGTCTCTGCAAAATCCTGCAAATCCACTGACAGGATAGGCGTACCAATGTGAGTGGCCTCTCCCAGGCCAATATCCTCAGTATCGAGGCACTGGTCACGGTTGACCAGCTGCAATGGGCTTCCCACGTTGCTCACATGCCCCCAACACAAGACTCCCAAAACAAGTGTTCAATTCTGAGCTCTGCAATGGTAAGCGATCATCAAGGAGGCAGAGGAAACACTATCAGGACACTGAAAGCCTCTCTAAATAAATGCAACATCTCCACCGACATGTGGGAATCCACTTGCCTCAGAACGCATAAACTGGAGAAAAAGCACCCACGAAGGTGCCAATCACCTCCAGTATTGGAGGGTGGAGCACATGGAGGCCAAGTGTACACCGAGGAGTGCAGAATCCAGAGCGCCACCTGCCAAACGGATGGCAGAGTCTGCGGATCCAGGATTGGACTGTTCAGCCCCACCTCTCCGGAGTGGCAGCAAGTCACCCTCCACGCTGAGAGACTGCCCAAGAGAGGAGAGGCAGAAACTGTTGTTCAGTTTCAGTTGTTCAGAGGCAGAAGGGCCAATGAATCACAAGGCCAATCAGGTAATAAAACCAGAAAGGCTGGATAAACTGAGCAGGTCTGTCAGCATCTGAAGGGAGAGAAAAACAAGAGAGCAAATGTTTGGAGACCGTCTGACTCATCTTCGGAATTGACTTGAGGCGCTCGGCGTAAGAAAGCTTTTATTTCCCAGGCGGGGAGTGTTGTGATGATGTGGCCGCAACAAAGCTGCAAATTCAAAACCTCGAAACTCCGCGCTCTCTCTCTCTCTCTTTCCCCGCGGATGCTGTCAGCCCCGCTGAGAGGAGATTGTCCAGCGTCTTCTGGGGTTTTTTTGCTGCAAATTCAACGGCAACGTTGAAAAAAAAAGAGAAAATCAATTGGGTTGATCTCTGGCCGCCTTCGGATGAGGGCGTGCGTCGGTTTGTAAGCCGCCGGCTTCATTCGATTCGATCGGTCCGTTAAACTGTGACGGTTGCCGTCCGGGGGGGGGGGGGGGGCGGATGTCGCGCGCGAAAGGCACAAGCGGCCGCTCGAGGGTCAGTGGCCGATGCTGGCCGTTCGGGCCGGGCAGAGCGCGGGGGACAGCAGCCAGCCAATGGGAGTCGGGGTGGGCCGGGCACGGGGGGGGGGGGGGGGGACGCACAGAAGCCAGCCAATGGGAGTCGGGGTGGGCCGGGCACGAGGGGGGGACACAGCAGCCAGCCAATGGGAGTCGGGGTGTGCCGGGCCGAGGGGCGGGTCGCCGGGGGGGGGAGTGTCCACTCGCGGGCTGCGCTGATTGGGTGATACTTGAACCAAAAAAGGATATAAACCACCTTCAGGAGGTTTCGAAATAGAAAAAAAAAAGAGGCTGTGAGGGGGAACGGCGCTGATACGGTTAGTCAGGGGGGAATAAGACTTGTGTGGAATTCCAGCTGCGTCGAAGGACGGGACGTGCTTCACCATTAAAGCTGTGTAAATATTCCGCCGACTGTTGTTTCTTTTTATTATTATTAAGTGTAAACTGAGTCGACAGCCCCAAACAGAAAGGCCCGGCCGGGGTGAGCAGCCCGATCAACGAGGAGGCGCCATCCTTCCATTGAGTGTGAGCAGGAGAAATGGCATTGGATTTCGCGGCAGGATGCCTGGGAGGTGAGGGGTGGTTTGTTTTTCAAATATGTATTCACCAACGAACAAACAAAAAAAAAAGGGGATCGGCCTTCTTCATGCTGAAAACGTCTGGCAAGGCGCAGCGTGCCTCGCCGGGCAAGGCAGTGCATTGAGCGGTTGCCACGTATTTACAGAGCGGATCCCCTTCGAGTCGGATGGGTGTCTCTGGTGGGGGGGGGGGGTCCAGCGGCTCTCAGCTCGGGGGGGGGGGGGTGATGGGCTTTAGCACTCAGTCTCTGCTAATCGCCGACCCAAGGTCAGGGCAGACCAAAGTAGATTAGAAAGCGGTGCTGCCTGGAGGTTTGGGAGGGGACGTTTAGCCTCGCCACTTCCCTCCCTTTCCTGGCACTGGCCGACTAAGATTCCCTTCGCAGCCGCTTCAACCCCTTTCTCTGAAACTGTGAGGAAGTCAACTCATTTCCAGCTCTCTCTTCACCCCACCTCCCCGCGCCATGTAGTGGGGGGGGGGGGGGGGGGGGGCGGAGGAGAGAGAACAGTTGCCTGCGTTGATCATCCCTGTCTCTATTAATAGCAGCGCTACACGTGAAAATCCATAGCGTTAGCTGATACATTCCTGGCAATATGCTGTTGCCCAATGTCTGTTGCAGTCAGCTAAAAATGTACATTGAATAAAACATGCTTTTATCAATCTCTTTCGCCAGGGGACCCTTGTTTACCTTTAAGTATGCTGAGCAAAAGTTGATATTGTTTGTTTTGGGTTGGACCGTTTACTCAGTGTGACTTGTCTAATTTATTGCTTTACTCCTAATTTAAGTAAAAGTCCAAATGTTTTGGGGAATTTGGCACTCAAGACTAATATTGTTCTGCTTAGTTTATTACATCGTCAGTAATATATTGAAACTCCATATCCGAAACTCGATATTCATGTTAGAAATTAAACGAAACTCAAAATCCAAGTCTAGCATTGACTACAGAACTAGAATGGAGATATAATGTGTATAATACTTGGAGTCATCTTATTGAACTGTGTATTGCAGAAAGTTGGAGCGGGGTAAAAACAGGAATGATTAAATAATAAGGGCCATCCGAGTGTAGTAAGGTAACCAAATAATATAAATCCACAAGAGCAAAGTGACAGGCTGCACCCTGAATTTAGGTTACTGTTATCCCTCTGTAAAACATTTGTTTTTACTCTGGATGAGTTTATATTTGCCTTATCAACTTGCCCTGTCACCTTCAAAAGTGGGTGATTTTGGTTTTCAACGCTTACATTAATTTACAGGTTTGGGGAAAGAGTTCTAACAATCTGAATAAGTTTTAGTTTGTTTTCTGAAAATCAAACTTTTCCATAGATGGGACAGTATTCTCCTTTTTCACATTTTCTCCCAAATTTACACCCACCAACAATAATCAATAACAAATATGTCAATCCCCATATCAATAACAACGATCCCATCCTCCCATCAAACCCCAAACAGTAGCCCGCATGTTCACATAAACAAATAACACAAAGGAATCGCCTATAGTCACCATCAACACACACCGCCTCTTCCCCCCCCCCCCCCCCAAAAAAAAAACCTAATGTTCAATGTTATCCAGTTCTTGAAAGTGCATGATGAATAATGCCCATGAATTGTAGAACCCCTCCATCCTTCCCCTCAGTTCAAATTTAACCTTCTCAAGAGTCAAGAATTCCAACAAGTCCCCACGCCAGGGCACAGGGTGGAGAGGCTGCCCTCCATCCCATCAGGATCCGCCTTCGGGCGATCAACGAGGCGAAGGCTACAACATCTGCCTCCGCACCCATTTCCAACCCTGGCTGGTCCGACACCCCGAATATGGCCACCCCGGGGCCTGGGTCCAGTTTCACATGCACCACTTTAGAAATTACCCTAAAAACCTCCTTCCAGTAATCCTAGCTTTGGACAGGACCAAAACATGAGCGTGATTAGCGCCCCCCCCGCAACGTTCACACACAACTTCTACTCCTTCAAATAATCGGCTCATACTCGCCCTCGTGAGATGTGCTCTGTATACCACCTTCAGCTGTATTAGCCCCAACCTCGCGCACGAGGTGGAGGCATTCACTCTCCGGAGCACCTCACACCAGAACCCCTCCTCCATAGCCTGTCCCAACTCTTCCTCCCACTTTGCTTTGATCCTTCCAATGGTGCCTCCTCCTCCTTCCAAAATAGCTCTGTAAACCGCTGACACTACCCCCTTCTCCAGTCCCCCTGTCGTCAGCACCTCCTCCAGGCCGGCTCCTCCGAGAAGTTCTGTATCTCCTTTCTGGTAAAATCTCGAACCTGCATATATCTAAACATTTCCCCCTGCTCCTGCCCATACTTCGCTTCCAGCTCCTTCAATCCTGCAAACCAACCCCTAAGAAACAAATCTTTCAGTGTCTTAATCCCCTTCTCCTTCCATTTCCGAAAATTTCCATCCCACCTCCCTGGCTCAAATCTGTGGTTCCCCCCGGATCGGCATTTCCCTTGACCCTGCCCCCAACCCGAAATGTTGGCGAAACTGCCTCCAAATCTTCAATGAAGCTATTATTACCGGACTCCGAGTACATCCCCGGGGCTATCGGGAGCGGCGCTGTTGCTAGTGCTTTCAATCCCGACCCCCTACACAAACTCTGATGGGACGGTACATGTGGCTAAAAGCACTCCACTCACTGGTGCGCTGTCGTCTTCAATTATTGATTATAATTTTTGAAGCCCAGTTTGAGGCATAATACAAACCCTGTAACACTCTTAAGCAAATTTACTTTGTCACAAAACTGACTAATAACCTTCCAAATTGTGAAGTTATGTTGCAACGTTTTAGTATATGGCGTAACCAGTTATAAATAATGCAATCAATTTCCTGAAAGGGATACTTCAGTTTCGCCTTTTGTTTAAAAAAAAAAAAGTCAAACCACATTTGCTGTTTAATGGTCTGAATCGGTTACTCTGACTGCTAATTCTTGCAGCATAGTCACTGTCCTGTAAATACATAATATAAGTCAAAGAGCAGCTTTTCAGTTTAACTTTCATTACTTAAAGCAGTGAGCAACAGTAGACTTCAGAAGCCTGACACACAATAATGTTAATTTGATGAAAATACATCTCTTTCATGTTGTCCTATAGATGTTGTTGGTTACAGATCGTATTCACCCAGCTATCTATCTGTCAGTTTAGAAAAGACATTGGTTGCGAAAGCTAGGAAATTGTAAACTCCCCTACTTCTCCGTCCATGCCCACAAAATACAGATAGTATTCCCCCAGCTATCTGTCAGTTGAGAAAAGGCACATTGGTTGCCAAAGCTAGAAAATTGTAAACTCACCTACTTCTCCGTACATGCCCACAAAATTCAAAATTATTGCAAAAAAACAAGTACGTGGTAAATCACAACCATTTTGTATTGCTGCTCTATTTTTCTCTAGTTCCTCTCTTCATTATTTTAGCGCTGATGGCATATCCAGTAGTAAGATTTTGCCATTTGCTTCCATTTATGTTCGTTCAACTTATTTATTTTTTTAAATCTTTTTATTCTCCTCATTTTCAACATTTTCATCAAATAAACAACCAAAGAAAAAAAACTAATACAAGAACAATCCCCCAAACACAAAACCGTACCCTGCTCAATAGACAGACCAAACTTCCCCTTCTCGAGAGTCCAAAAAAAATTTCAAATAGGTCCTGAGTCACAGGATGGAGAAGCTAACCTTCACCCCCAACAGGACCCGCCTCCGCAAAATCAGCTAGGTGAAGGCTAAAACATCTGCCCCTGCAGCCCAAGGCGGTCTGCCACCCCAAAAATGATTCCAAGTTCCCATGCACTACCTCCGGACCCTGAAAACCTCCCTCCAACAAACCCCTCACATTCCACGTAACTATCCTGACCGGGGTTCTCTTCCCCCTCCTATCCACCATCATAACTCCCGGCCCTGCCCACTGAGCTTGGCCCGCCCCGTCCCATTGTTACCATTGAACCCCAACTCCCCCCTCCCCATTCGCTTCCTCTCGAAAACACCTCCCAGTATTGGTCCACTCCCCCCACTTTTCACATCTCCTAGGTCCATCGAAACCTGTTCTATCTGGCTCCTCCCCACCACACTCCCATTCACTAACCAGCTTAAGCTAGCTAGTGTGGAGGCCCCAAGCCCCTCCCCCACCCGGTCCCAGGAAAACAAAAGAAACAAAATCACAAACCCAAAAAAACCCATCATTGCAAAAAAAAAACCTTATCCAAACAGGCAACTTCACCTCATTTAACACATAGAACAACATGAAATAAAAAAAATGAAGCTATATACAATCTTCCACCCCCCCCTCCCCCACCCCTTCTCTCAGTCCAAGACCAATCCTTTATCCCATTTCTCACTTCTGCCTTCGCAAACGCCTCTGCCACTTCCACCGTCTCAAAATAAAAGTATTTGGAGTTGTAGGTCACCCTCAACTTAGCTGGGTACACTACACTGAACCGCATTCTGCTGTTATACAGTGCTGTTTTCACTAGGCCAAAGGGCGACTGTCTCTTTCTCAATTCCGCGGTTAAGTCTGGTAAATAGCTCACTGCACCTCCCGCTTCTGCTTTGCCCAACCCGGGACCTTCTCCTTCTCGTGGTACCTATGGAAACAAATAATCACCACCCATGACGACTCCTTTGTCTATGGTTTAGGCCTCCCTTCAGTTTTATTTTTAGAGTTTGCTATTCCAGCATTCCTGACATGTTGTAGATACAGTTGCAATCAGACCTCTGCGAAATGATTGATTAAACCCATGCTGCCCATTGATGCAATGCAACCCACTTTTAATTATGTTCACCAATTCCTTTAAAGCATTTTAACATTAACAATGTCAGTTGTGCAGTGTTTAATCACAACTCTTTGGATGTTAAAGATCAGTTGCTTTTTGAAGTACCATCACTATTATATAGCTAACTGTTTTAGGTAATTTTCAGATAGCAAGGTCCCACAAAACAGATAATGGGAGACGCAAGATGAAACTATTTTCTTTTTAGTGGGGCAATTGTTGAGGCGATGCATCAAAGAGCAGAGTTATGGATCAGTTGATAGCACACTTGCCCCTGAGTCAAGTCCCACTCCTGACTTAAACACAAAAATCAAAGTTAGTACTCCAGTACTGAAGGAGTGCGGCACTGCCTGAGGTACCATCTTTTGTTTGCAGCCTAGAACTGTCAGCATTTGCTGTTAGTGCTCCACTGGAAAGGGCGATAACTTGTCTGCACAGAATAATGTGGAACTCCATAATTTGCAGTTAGTGATTCTTTCCAAGAGCCGGTGCAGACTCGATGGGCCAAATGGCCTCCTTCTGCACGGTAAATTCTATGATAATCATAATTTGTACACCAAAGACACCATCGTCACAATTTTGTTTTTACCTACATTCAGTTACTTACAAAGTACAGTAACTAAAATATGTAGGCTAAGATTTCAGTACGATTCCCGTACCAGCCTCCCCGAACAGGTGCCGGAATGTGGCGACTAGGGGCTTTTCACAGTAACTTCATTGAAGACTACTCGTGACAATAAGCGACTTTTCATTTTTTTTTCATTTTCAGTAAAAGTCAGCTGTGCATTTTGTTAAAGGTTTGCCATAATTTCCCCAGCTATTTTTGTGGATGCTTGGTGCCGGCTGCATGGAAGTGATCTTCAGGCGATACAGTGGCACTTCATGGTGATGGCCCAAGAACACGGCTAATTCTCGTGCACAAATCTTCAGGATTACAGCTGGCATATTGTCAGGGCCCATAGGCTTTGTAATATTCAATGCCATCAGTTCTTTCTTGATAACATGTGAAATGTTTGGAACTTGCTGGAGTGGGCAAGATGGTGGGTGAGCCAGGTGAATCAGATGGGTGGCTAGGAAAAGTCCTACATTTAATGAAGAGCGGAATGAGACCAACGTGCGATTTTCAACCACTGATGCAGGAAGACAGTTGAGCTAGTTAAGGAGCCACTTATAAGTTCTGAGCTTACTGGAATTTAATGGTAGCTCAGTAGTTAGTTGACTCTCATGGGTCTCCCATGCTGCCAGAGAGCCTCCATGTAAACCCTGCTGGGTTTGCCAGTGGCTTACCAAGGGGCCTCTTATGGTATCGGGAAAGGAGGAACCACTGAAATCCTATCTTTGCGTGTGATATCCCCCCCCCCCCCCCAAACCTGGCGAGCCCCATCCCACTCCACTATCTATCTCTGAGGATCCAGTGACGAACCCTGGTGAAGGTCTCACTGTAGTACTGGTGATACCTGCCCACAGTTCTCTGGGGGCCTCTGATTGGGTGGCAGCTCTTGGCAGTGGGATTTCTGTCCTACTGGTCCACCACTGCCAGATAAGTGCCTGATTACACTGATACAGTGTCGTGGAAAGATGACACACGGCTTCTGGGGCCAGCTTTGCCTCAACTAAATGCAACCCATGTTGTCTGAAGATTGACTCTATGCTGGTGGGGATCTTGGGAGGAGACTGAGATGAATAATCCACCCTGTCAGTTCTGACTGAAGATGGTTGTAAGGGCTTATCTTTGCAGTGTCATGCTGCACACTCCCATTACTAAAGATGGGGATGTTTGTGAAACCTCTTTCTCCTGTTGGTTGTTTAATTGCCCAATGTCATTCACGACTCAATGTAGCAAGTCTGCAGATATTTATTTGATACTTTGGTTATGGGATATTTTGCTTTCTATACATGCTGCTTCTACTGTTTAGTATTCATAGGGTCTTGCATTTTAGCTTCTGCAGCTCGGCACCTCTTTTAAGTTTGCCTGCTGCTGCTCTTGGCATTCTTTCCTACACTTCTCATTGAACCAAGGTTGATTTGAAGGCTTGATGCCAATGCTAGAGAGAAATATATAGCACCATGAGGTTACAGATTGTGGTTGAATACAATTTTGTTGTTGCTGAAGGCCTACATCATATTTAGAGGATGTCCAGTTTTGAGCTGATAGATCTGCACAACTCTGTTGGAATGAGATCACTTCGGTTTTCCTCCTTGTTTCTGTTCTCATCACCTGCTCCATGTCCAGTCTTTATTAAATCCTTCAGGGCCTGGTTAGTCATGGTGTAACTGAGCCACTCTTAGTGATGGACATTGAAGTCCCCCATCCACAGTGTATTCTTGCAAAAAAAAAAAAAAAAAAGACTTTGTGGAAGGGTGTCTGGGCCATGTTGACATCGAAAAAGAGGAGGTATTGGGTCTTTTAAAAGACATTAAGGTAGATGAGTCTGCTGGACCAGGTGACATTTATCCCAGAATACTGAGTAATGCAGGGGAGGAAAGTTGCTGGGGCCTTAACTGGCATCTTTGTATCCTCATTGGCTACAGGTGAGATTCCCAGAGGACTGGAGAATAGTTGATGTGGTACTGCTGATTAAAGAAAGGTAGCAGGCATAATCCAGGAAACTATAGGCCAGGGAGCCTCATGTCGGTAGTAGATAAATTATTGGAGAGAATTCTCAGGGGCATGATTTATACCCATTTGGAAACAAATGGACTCATTATTTATTGACATGGGGAGGTCGCTAACTTGATCGAGTTTTTTGAAGAGTCAAAGATGATTGATGAGGGGAGTGCGATGGATGTTGTTTACATGGTCTTCAGTAGAGCCTTTGACAAGGTGCCTCATGGTAGACTGGTACAAAAGGTGAAGTCACACAGGATCTGAGGTGAGGTGGTAAGATGGATACAGAACTGGCTCGGTCACCGAAGGCAAAGGGTAGCAGTAGAAGGGTGTTTTTCTGAATGGAAGGTTGTGACTAGTGGTGTTCCACATGGATCTGTGCTGGGGCCTCTGTTGTTTGTTGTATACATAAAACGATTTGGACGAAAATGTAGCTAGTCTGATTAGTAAGTTCACAGATGATACCAAGGTTGTTGGAGGGGCAGATAGTGTTGAGGATTGTCAGAGGATACAGCAGGACATGAGCAGAGAAATAGCAAATGGAGTTTGATTCAGACAAATGTGAGAATGCATTTTGGTAGGTCTAACATTGAGGGGAAATATACCGTAAATGGCAAAACTCTTAGGAATATAAAAAGAGAAATCTGGGCATGCAGGTCCACAGATCGTTGAAAGTGGCAACACAAGTGGACAAGGTAGTCAAGAAAGCATACAGAATACTTGCCTTCATTGGCATCGTGTATAAAAACTGGCGAGTCATGCTACAGTTGTATAGAACCTTAGTAATGCTGCACTTGGAATATTGCGCACAATTCTGGTTGCCATACTACCAGAAGGATGGTGGAGGCTTTGGAGAGGGTGCAGAGGAGGTTTACCAGGATATTGCCTGCTTGGAGGATGTTAGCTATGCGGAGAGGCCGAATAGACTCTAGACTGTTTTCATTAGAATGACGGAGGTTGAGGGGTGACCTGATAGAGGTCTCATGATTGTGAGGGGCGTGGATGGGCAGGCACTCTTTCCCAGGGTGGAGGGCTAAGTCACCAGGGGGCATAGGTTTAAGGTCCGTGGGGCAAAGTTTAGAGGACATGTGCGAGGCAGGTTTTTTTTACATGAGGGTGGTGAGTGCCTGGTATGCGTTGCCAGGGGAGGTTGCGGAAGCAGATACATTAATGCCGTTCAAAGGGCATCTCAACAAATACATGGATATGATGGGTATAGTGCAGGCATTTTCAAAGTCGGAGTAGCGACCCACGGATGGGTGTTGGGAGGGTCGCGGAGCCGTCCGTCGCAGCGCTCGCGATTCCACAAATTCATGCGCAAACAGCTGGCTTTTAGCAATACCGGCGGCGAGCGGCCTTCAAAATAATGGCAGTGACCATATTAAAAAAATGCGGGCGCATTGCGCATGCGTGCCCGCTCATCCTTGGGCATAGTTCAGCGCATGCGCACCGATGAGTGGGCACGCATGCGCGGCGCGCCCTCATTTTTTTATATGGTCGCTGCTGTCATTTTGAAGGCTGCTCGCAACCGGCATTGTTAAAAGCCGGCTGTTGCGTGCGAATTTGCGCAATCTGAGATGCACAAGAAGATTTTTTTAAAATTCTATGTAATCTTCCTGCCTGAAGGGAGGCAGTGAGCAGGTCACGCCACCCAAATTTTGACGTCACATGCTTTGGGCGAGACTGCGATTCCTCCATTTTGTCAGCAACAAACAAATAAATGAGGACCAAGCAGGCTCGCCTCTCGCATTAAAGGTAAGAGAAAATGGTGGGACGCGAAGGTTGGCCAGCATGTGTCCCGAAGGTTGGCAGGTTGGTAAAAAAAGTTTGATAAACACTGGTATAGAGGGATACGGCACAAGGAAGTGCTGAGGGTTTTGGCCAAGGGTGGTATCATGACCGGTACATGCTTGAAGGGACTGTTCCTGTGCTGTATTGTTCTTTGTTCTCTATCTTTGCTACCCTCCGTGCTTCTTCCAAGTGGTGCTCAACATGGGGGACCACTGATTCATCAGCTGAGAGAGGGTGGGAGATGATAATGCCCATGTTTGACCGAATGACATGCAATGTCATGGTATCTTTAACTTCAAAATGGATCTTGGCCTTTATTATCATTAATATTCATTAATGTTGCAGTGTTTTGAAATGTTTTGCTTCACAAATTTTACCCATTTATTTTATGTTGTCCTGTTTAATCACTGTGAAGCAGATTTGTGGGCCTGTCCAGTTTTCTGCTCCTGTTTCCCTGTTTCATGTGTTCTTCTGCTTTGTGGCGTCAACTATATCTCCAGTTTAGAGTTTAATCTTTGGATCACCGATAATATATTTTTGTACATATTGATGTAGGGCAGTTCTATTTATTTTAAACTTACTTGACCTGCCCAAGTTAAGTATTTCTGTTAATGGTAAAAGAACTCTGCATTTCTGTTCTTGGTACTCTGCATTCACGATGAAATCTACCTTATATTTGGAACATAGAATTGTGGTAGGGAAGTTAGCAATAACCAAAGTTAGAGGACATTGAACCTTCAAGAATGAGATGATAAAGCACAGCTTCATTTCCAAAAGACTACCATTTGATTAGCCATCCAGTGTATTCCATCACATACTTTTTAGTAAAGCTTTTGTGACTCCTTTCAACAAGTTAGTCGTTGTAGTCATTTGTTGTAGTCAGTGGTGATCATTGCTCACCTGTTTTTCAGTTTGTATAAAGGTCTTTAAACTTCTCCATGTAGTATCTTCAGTCAGACCAGAAATGACATTGCATAATGAACATTGGTTCCTTAGCTGACCCCTCACTTTATTCACCTTGTTACATGTTTGTTAGATGTTTTGCCCTCTTTGACTTTCAATCATTTTCCAATAGACTACTTCTAGTTTGTGTTTCCAAACCTGATGTCTCAGCAACCAGTTAATCCTTGGACAGAGAATTTTCCTGGTTCTGGATTAGATAAGACATTATGCTTAATGTCTGACTTTGCTTCTACTATGCTTAGTTGCATTTATTTTCCTTTGCACACCACACTATACAGTTCTGATAGTTAAATTAAGATCTTTCCAAATCTCGAAAGTATGAAACACTTAATGCATCTATTTTACTTCAAACCTTTGAAGCACTACTTACATAATTTATATGGAAAGTCAGCTTCTTGGGCAAATTACAATCTTCCCATAAGCAAATACCAGGGTTGTTAGCTGCATATTTTTCTTTAAAAGACTTAGCCTTTTTTCACAGAGTGCGACATGTCATGAGCAGGAGAGAAATGGTGGGATGGCTTTTCCCATTTTTCCTCACCCCTTGATTACCACAATAAGCTGCGTATTTTGGAGGGAGTGTTTTAAACCATTCAAGTGCTGCGACTTTAACAATAGACACAAGACCGGGAATGGAATTCTCCCAAGCCCCCAGCAGTGCGTGCCAGAGGCCGAAGCGAACCTCCTGTGCATCCTGTTAATTTGGATGCAAATGAAGGCCCATTCCCCTGCCCCCCCTCAGCAGATTTTCCGTGGTGCCAGCAGGAAACAGGCCAGCATAATTTACACTCTGAAAAAGATGGCATGCAGATGTCGGAACTCATCTGAACAATGCCTGGGCTGCCTCCGAAGTTCAGGATGGAGGCTGCCTTGATGCTGGAACATCACAATAGTGGGTTGGGGATACATCTGCAAGTGTCCTGGAGAGGATCCGTATTCCGGTCTTAGCGAGTGCTCCCGGACTTCTATCTTGATTTTCAGGAGGTCCACCATCTGTCTTCAATGGTGGGCCAGTAATGTTGGATGCCTTTTAAATATGGCGCCCAGACATGACGGCGGACTTATGCACCATCCAGATCTGTCCCGCCACTGAATATCGCGTGAAATGTCTGGGTGTGTAATTAATTAGGCCAGGACTAGAAGATTTGCCATGGCTGCTGAAGCGAGAAACACTTCCATGTTCTTGCACCCATAGAACCAGAGAATTCCTACAGTGCAGAAGGAGACCAGGCCCATCAAGTCTGCACCAACCCTTTGAAAGAGCACCTACCTTTTTTTAAATTTTGAGTACCCAATTCTTTTTTTTTCCCAATTAAGGGCAATTTAACATGGCCAATTAACCTACCCTGCGCATCTTTGGGTTGTGGGGGTGAGACCCACGCAGACACGGTGAGAATGTGCAAACTCCACACCGATTGTAGGCCAGGATCGAACCTGGGTCCTCGGCAATGTGAAGCAGCAGTGCTAACCGCTGTGCCACCGTGCTGCCCAAGAGCACTCTACCTAGGCCCACTCCCCTGCCGGATCCCTGTGACCACACCGCACCTACACATATTTGGACACTAAGGGGCAATTTTAGCAAGGCCAATCCACCTAACCTGCACCAGCCATGGCACTTAGTCTCAAAATTCCGCCCAGGTTTTCTGTTAAGTTTAAATCTGAAGAAAAGATGAACGTTTATTCACACACAACCTGAAATGTAACTATAACATTCAACTCCTCAAATGCTTGCATACACTAAGATGAATTCCAGAGGTAAAAAGCATGCATTTAGGTTCTAACAAGAAGTAAATTACAAATTTAAATTAGCCCTTTAAGTTGTATGTGTTACAGGCTTTGATACGTTCTCTTGCAGTTATTTAGAGATGAATGGAAGTTGAAAGTCTGGGCTTCCAGACAGAATTGTGGCCAAGTCTGGTGAAGACAAGTTAGCCCTCTCTCACTGCCTGAGTTTACTGTTATATTAGGCTGGGTTCCTTTCTTGTTGGAGGATGGTGTTTCTTGTGTCCAGTTGATTTCCAGACTGACCTGTTTCTGGCTGGTCCTTCCGAGTTATATGATTTGATACTGGAAGTCTAGTTTCGATCATATGACCACTTGATCAGAAATTATATGGCCACAAAGAATTAGAAGTTCGAGCCACTGCTACAAAAGAGGAGAATGAATGGAGGCTTTTCACATCTGCTTGTGATAAACTAGTTGCTCCACGTCTCTTTGTGCCCAGAATTTTATTAAATACCCAAGAAATAGAAGGTGTAAATTCACAAGTGATCTGTCTTCTCTCCACCCATTGAGATTTCATTTTCAATGACTTTCCAGAAGCATGGTCAGAGAGGAGTTGATCCTTGTTTGTCCAGAAATCACAAACGGTCACTTCGGCCCTCTTTTTGTAGGAAATTGTCCACTTTTTAAAAGTAAATGTCTCTATCTTGGAAGTTAGAAATGTGATATATCTTCACTGGGCATAACTAATGAAGCTGACAAATATTGGAACATTTTAGCTCACCTTATCAACTATTGTAGAGAAATAAGTGTTTTTTGTCAATTCTTCATACAGCATGGGCCCTCTCCCCAGTATTCTTAAATAACAGAAGTTAATTCCTTGTGGAAATATAGGGGGTTAAAAGCTGAACCAGCTCATTTGTTGCCACCATCTATGCTGTAGCATTCTGCAATTCTATACCATATTATTTTCGGAGCGTAAAATCTCATACACACATTGATCTTGTCATTATTTACTATTTTGTGAGTATAGCAAGACCGTTTGAAAGCCTGCTTCAATAGAGCTAGTTTATGTTTTTGAATACAAGATACAGGTTATCGTGTTTAATTAGGTCCCATCCTCCTTCCACCTCCGTGTTTTCTTTTCAAAGTAATTCTGTTTTCATGGCTGCTTGTTGGATTTGGAGAATCTGCAATAAAATTGATGGTATCCTTATTAATGTGGTGTTCACATTAACTGATATTTCGCTCAGTCTGCGATGCAATAGATATTTTCTACTGGTGTTACACTGTTAAATGTGAAGGAGTGTAGTAAAATAAATATTAATAGAATTTTCTCCTGTAAAGCAAACATTGTTAATTTACTTTAGAGATTCTGTTTGCCAAACCCCCCCCCCCCCCCCTCTTGAGTACTGCAAACAGTAATTTGATGTCGAGAATAAAGAAAATTGTGCGATTCAGGCCAGTAAAGGTAATTTAATCTGCTTACTAGATCTTTTCGTTGGCATGCTTAATCTTTGTTAATCATGAAATAGTTTGCCCAATTCTAATGCACAGCTTAACACGGTCGTGAAACCATGTGACTGTAGATATCGCTATATTCTGATGTGATTTGTTCTAATAAAACATTATGGTACAATTGGTAAACAGGTCCATGATTTTATGATTAAGCTCATCAAATACGTGACAGTTTTTGGCAGGCTCAGTGATGTTAGTTTTACTACTTCAGACTGTTCAAATTAATGCCATTGACACAACACCAGAATCTAGTGATGCTTTGAATGGGTTTTAAGCTTAAATGGAACTTTACTCATGGTTGTATTTTTCTTTCAGCTTTGTAAGAGAGATTGAGAACATTTCTCCCTCTCCCCCTCACCCCTATCCATATGCTTGTCTGCAACAGTAATTGTTTAGTTTTCACTCCCTTTCCCACCGCTGACGACCTGTATGCTTGTATGAAAACTCAGCTCAATGGTTATGGGTTTAGACTCTAATGTAAATGTTGTTGCCTGGTCTCATAATTCTTGCACCTGCTCAGATAGCTGCAATCTGCCATAAGTGCTCATTCAGTGATCAGAAATTATAATGTTAAGATCTGCTCTCCCTGTATGTGAATTGAACTTAAGCCCTCAAGCCTGTACAGTGTTCATGTTGGTGAATGGCATAAACCTACCAGCGTCAGTGCAACTATTGATCAATGTTAGTTGATCTTGATGAGACTGAACTAAAGTGGAAGCCTACAGAGTTGAGGGCAGATTATTGACATGGTTAGGAAATTAGTTGAGTGGCAGGCAACCGAGTGGGAGCAATGGGTAATTACTCTTAATTGGCAGGCGGTGACTAGTGGTGTGCCAAAAGGATCTGTGTTGAGGCCTCCATTATTCACACTATTCATTGACTTGGATGATGGCATAGAGAGTCATATATCTATATTTGAGGATGATACAAAGTTAGGTGGCATTGTAGGTAGCCTTGATGATAGCAGAAAATTGCAAGGATATATTGATAGACTAGGTGAGTGGGCAAAATTATGGCAGATGGCATTAAATGTAAGCAAGTGTCAGGTTATCCATTTTGGACCTAAAAAGGATAGTGCAGAGTACTTTTTAAATGGAAGGAGGTTAGGTACGATGGATGTCCAAGGAGACTTGGGGTTCACGTGCATAAGTCCTTAATGCCAGGAACAAATTCAAAAAAGTAATCAAAAGGCTAATGGAATGCTAGCTTTTATATCTAGAGGACTGGAATATAAAGACACTGGGACCGGGGTTATGCTGCAGCTATTAAAGAAAAAACCCTGGTTAGACTCCATTTGGAGGATTGTGGTGAGCAGTTCTGGGCAACACACTTCAGGAAGGATATTTTGGCCTTAGAGGGAGTGCAACATAGGTTTTATAAAAATAAAAAAATTGATACCTGGACTAGAAGGGTTGAGTTACGAGGAGAGAGTACTCAAATTAGACCTGTTTCACTAGAATTTAAAAGGTTATGGGCCGATCTGATCGATGTATTCAAGATATTAACAGAGAACGACAGAGTAGATAACTATTTCCACTGGTTGGAGATTACAAACAAAAGAACAAAGAAAAGTACAGCACAGGAACAGGCCCTTCGGCCCTCCAATCCTGTGCCAACCATGCTGCCCGACTAAACTACAATCTTCTACACTTCCTGGGTCCGTATCCCTCTATTCCCATCCTATTCATGTATTTGTCAAGATGCCCCTTAAATGTCACTATCGTCCCTGCTTCCACCACCTCCTCCGGCAGCGAGTTCTAGGCACCCCGCTACCTCTGTGTTTATATTTTTTTTAAAACTTGCCTCGTACATCTACTCTAAACTTTGCCCCTCGCACCTTAAACCTATGCCCCCCAATAATTGACCCCTCTACCCTGGGGAAAAGCCTCTGACTATCCACTCTGTCTATGCCCCTCATAATTTTGTAGACCCCTATCAGGTCTCCCCTCAACTTCCGTCGTTCCTGTGAGAACAAACCGAGTTTATTCAACCGCTCCACATAGCTAATGCCCTCCATACCAGGCAACATTCTGGTAAATCGCTTCTGCACCCTCTCTAAAGCCTCCACATCCTTCTGGTAGTGTGGCGACAGAATTGAACACTATACTCCAAGTGTGGCCTAAAACTCAAAATTAGGGCCAGACCATTCAGGAGAGATGTTAGGAAGCACTTCTTCACTCAAAGGGTGGTCGAGGTTTTGAACTCTCCCACAGACCGCAGTTGAACCTAGATCAGTTGTTAATTTTAAATCTGAGATAGATAGAGTTTTGTTAAGCAAAGTATTGAGGGATATGGGCTAAAAGCAGGTACATGGAGTTGGATCACAAATCAGCCATGATCTCATTGAATGGTGGGACAGGCTCTAGGGGCTGAATGGCCTACTCCTGTTCCCATGTTCCGAGTGCACATTTTACTTTGTTCCAATTGGGTAACTTTGGTTGAGAAACGTGTGGGCTCGAAATGTAGCAGCTTTTCGGCAAGAATTTTAACAGTAATTTATTACATGGGAAATGTCGAGATATTTTGTTTGTTTGACTAATTTATTTATTTTGGATATGTTGGGTGTATTAACATGAAATATGTTATTCTGCACTTGTCCTGCAGCACAGAATACGAGGCAGCCATTAATATTGCTGTTTGTATCACACAAGATAAAGGGAAGCACACTATTAGATTTTTGCATCTCACCATTTTTTAATAAAATCTGGCTTATAATATTATATAAAATGCGAACTAAAGTTTTGAGTGTCCGTTAGAACAGGACTTACTTTATAAATTTATGGGGGGGAGGCAGCAGATTACATACACCGATTGATCTGAATGTAGAAATCAGAAGAAGGTTAGTGCTTCAAATAGTTGACAGTCCTTGCATGGCCCAAGCTTTCACATGAACTCTGCAGCAAGATTTGCAAAATACATGTGGCAGACCATTAGCAGGAGGGGAGAGGCTTCAACGGTCTCTTGAAAAGTGGCACTTCCCAGTCCAAGGATAGCACATATGACTGCTGCAACCACCCAGAGAGTTGCACTGTCACAAGTCTTATTGAACGGTCCAAGAGACTGAGCAACAGAAAAGATGTATACAACCAGTGAGCAGTGTACAACACCACTGACTTGTCAGTAGTCTGGAATGTTGTTATGGTTATATATGGCTTTTGTAGATGAAAAAAAAAATACAGCTTCTCAAGCAAGTGCTGTGATATGCAGTTAACCTAAAATGATCAAAAGCTAGGTAATAATTTAGCATGAAACCAGTGGAAAAGAAGATCAAAGGAAACATGCTGGTCTCCTGGTTCTATTTAGAAGTCGTCATCACTAATTACATGATGCATCTAACAATTTTTTATTATCTGTAGTGATGTGATGTCACAATTATAGTGCCACCGCAAATTCTTACTTTGTTTCATTTTAATAATCTTTCTTATCACAAGTAGGCTTACATTAACACTGCAATGAAGTTACTGTGAAAAGCCTCTCGTTGCCACATTCCGGCACCTGTTCGGGTACACAGAGGGAGAATTCAGAATGTCCAAATTACCCAACAGCATGTCTTTCGAGAGGAAACCGGAGCACCCGGAGGAAACCCACGCAGATACGGGGAGAGTGTGCAGACTCCGCACAGACTGGACCCAAGCTGAGAATCGAACTTGGGACTGGGACTGTGAAGCAATAGTGCTAACCACTGTGCTTCCATGAAGCCATTTTGTAATCCCTGGCTGTTTTGTAGGACGAGATAATGGAGAATCTTGTAAAATTTTAAATGCCCATTTTAGTTGGACAAGTGGCTTTTTAACCTGAAGACCACAGGCTAGAAAGAATGTTGATTGACAGAATTTGAAATCGATTTTGCTCTGAATATTTATTTGTGTTGCATTGCAATAATAGTTGAAATATGGGTGAATCACAGATGAAGCTGCATCACTTTTAAAATCAAATAAAGAGAGTGCTTTCCCCACTCTCCAATTGGTTCAGTTCAGACATTGCGTATCAGTGTTGTGGTTAAGGTACTGGATTAATAATTCATGAGTAACTGAAAACTATGTTTTGAGTTTCTTCCAGCCAACATAAAGTTATAATGAACACAATATAGCCTGACCACTTGGGGCAGGTCTATGTTGCCTAATTTCTGTCTGGATTCCTTAAGATGTAAGATTTGATGAGTAAAAAGCAAAAAATGTAATCACTGGAGATCTGCTGGAACGTATAATAACTGAAACATGAATTCTTCCATTGGCTGAGCTTGGCCGCTGTTTCTCCAGCATTTTTTTGCTGTTTATTTGAAATCTCGTAAATGTAGGATTAACATTTGAAGGCATCTTGTCAAGTTTCAATGGATCTCTTGAATGCCCTGAATAAAGGATAATACTGGGTACCCATGATTAAATAGAAATTTCAGTGATTTTATATTTTGGCTAGACCAAGGTAGTTACAGGAATGGGCTATAGAAATACAATAATGTTTCAGGGCATTACAAGCTCATGGGAAAAGAACAATTAAAAGCACATAAAATATCCATGTTGTTTAGTTTCCCATGCTCTCTAGTCAAAAATGGACTTCAACACCGATTTTAAAAAAAAAAAAGTATATTTATATATTTTATTCCAAACACAATCAAAAACATGAACAAACAACCACAACCAAATAAAAACATGTTTCAGTTTGTCAATTTCTACACCCCCCCCCCCCCCTCAAGTCAACCAACTGGCAGCAAATAGATCCTTAAAAAATCCATCTCACTAAGAATCCCTGTTACGATCCCCTGAGAGCGAACTTGATCTTTTCGAGTCAGAAAAATTCATACAAATACCCCAGCTATGCCGAGATCCCCGGTGCCACTGTTATGCCCAGATTTTCATCCCAGGGTCAGGTTTGCCAACTCAGCTGGTCACCCCCCCCCAAGTGCGCGCACACTCTCTAATGCCCCATACGTCTATGTCAACTTGTTGCCAACCCATCATAGTTTGGCTTGTCCCCACCAAATCAACTTCCCTACTATCCTTGGAGAGTTCCTTGACACTTGCTGGTCAACTTGAATATTCCAATGACTGTGTGTAAAAACTGCATACTGATGTTCACTTTTAACAATCCCAAAGGATGCAATACTTCTCCCAAAGGTGTCCTGGGACCCTATCCAAAGAGCTAGCTTACCATCAAGTTCAAACCTCCTCTGATCTGATCTATTCTGCACGCTCCAGATGCCACACTCCTGTTCTTCCAAAGTCCCACTGCAATGGAGGCATTTGGTGATTGGCCTTCTGCCTCTGTGAATCATAATTGTGCGAACCCTAGCCTGACTCCTATGTCATCCCTGCGAAGATGGGAAAGGTCAGGTTTGGGAGCAGGACTTCAGATTTTCAGCCATTTACTGGATTTTCGTCGCAATGGAAAAGTTCCCCTTCTTGATGAAATTCCAGGCCTACGATTCAGACAGCACTCTCGTCAGTTTGATTCAGTTAGTAGTACCTTCTCCCTCCAAATCAAAAGGTTGTGCTTGCGAGCTCTACTTGAAGATTTGAGCCTGTCATCCAGACTGATATGGCAGTGCAATTCTGGGGGAGTACTTCATTATATTTCAGATAAGACAATAAATGGAGTTTCAGAAGGGCAATAATTTGTATGTAGGTGAATATGTACAGCAACGTCTGGGAAACATCAATGAGTTAATGGTTCATTAGTTGCAGCATGACATCTGCTGTTACTTAGACATGCAAGCCCTTGCATGTTTAGGTTGTTGCATCTTTTGCAAGGTAAATTGCTAAAATTACAAACTGATAGCAGTGCGGTGAGAGTTGGGGTATCTCCTCCTAGAGCAATCTGATTGAAGGAAAGGAATGTCAAAGTAACAGCCCAGGACTGAGAAGGAAGTGTAAGAGTGGTGAATTTCAACATTAATTCTCATTTATGCATTGAGTTTGAAGGACAGAAAGTTTGGATTAATCTCTACCAAAGAGCCAGTATAGCCATCATGGTTGAATGGCCTCCTCTGCTATAGTATCCTGTGATAACCATTAATCTCACTTATTTTAGCAGCATATTCTGCCCCAGTCTGGATTGCGTTAATGGGATATTGACCACTGCAACAGGTTGTGTAATTTGGCAGCTGTGTTTTTTTAAATACACTGCGTCCTCCATTCTACCTGTAAGTGGCAGCCTTAGTTAACTGTTAAAGGCTCAGAATGTGATTTGTATCACGGCCTTCTAACCTTCAAACATTAAACATTCTTTTTGCTCTGGTTTTTAAATTTATACTTTCTTAAGTCAAATTGTTACTATAAATATCAGGGCCTGGATTCTCTGTGCCAAATTGGCACTCGACGTGAGGGGGCGGAGAATGGTGCCTCAGACCTGCAATCGGGTCCATTGAAAGAGTCCCCCGCAGCGAATCTCCGCAGTCGATTGGCTGAGTTCCCACCGGTATGGTGCCACCCGGCGGGAGCTCGGAGTCGCGGCTGCAGTGGCTGTCCTGGTGGGGGCGGGGGGGCCTCCACGACGGCTGGGCCCGCCGCCTCCACGACGGCTAGGCCCGCGATCGTGCTCCACCGATCGGCGGGTGCGCACGATCTGGGGGGTGGGGGCCTACCTTCTGCGCCGGCCAGCTGTGTGGCTCTGCATGTTGCACGGCACGGAAGCGGCCGCCGTGCGCATGCGCAGGCCAGCAGGGCCGCGTACGGCAGCTGGAGCAACGCGGAGCACTCTGGCGCCGTGCTGGTCCCCTGTGGGCTACAGAATCGCTGGGCCAAGAGGCCCATTGACGCCGGCGTGAAACACTCCGGTGTTTACGCTGGCATCAACATTTAGCTGCGTTTTGTAGAGAATCCCGGCCCAGATATTGCTTTTTAAAAATTTAGTTTTTCCAATTTTTTTTTTTCAATTAAGGGGCAACTTAGTGTGGCCAATCCACCTACTCTGTAGATCTTTTGGGGGTGAGACCCGTGCAGACATGGGGAGAATGTACAACCTCCTCTCACACTGACCCAGGGCCGGGATCGAATCTGGGTCCTCGGCACTGTAGGGCAGCAATGCTAACCACAACACCAGATATTGTAACCTTACATAGAATATCTAGTACCGAAATAGGCCATTCAACCAACTAATGCTTGTGTTTCTATGTTTGAGTCTCCTCCAATTTCATCTACCTCATCGCAGCCCTTCAACATTTCTTTGCATCTCCATTTTCTCTCAGCTGTTTTTTCTCAATTGCTTCCCCAAGGTAGTGAATTTAATTCTCTCCCAAACAACTTTCCTATTGGATTTATTAGTTCCTATTTATATTTATGAACTTTGGTTTTAGATTCTCTCAAGTAGAAATATTACCTCAACATCTACCCTGTCCAGCTCATTCATGATTTTAAAGATCATCTCTTAAGACTTTGAAGGGGAAAAAGCGCAACCGGATCAATCTTTCCTAATAACTATAATCTCAGTCCTGGTACAATCCTTGTGAATCTTTCCGTCTTGAGCTTTCCCTAATGCATCTATGTTTTTTTTTGTATTTTACATTATTATAATATGCAGACCGGGCTTGAATGTTTGGGACCCGACAATGCCACGAATGGAGGTGGGTGTTCCAAATATACCGGCACGATCAGCATATTTGTTTCGTGATACTGATTCCGGTGTTACCAGGTAGGGGGGAAGCAATGATCCCACTTTCGTCCCAATTAAGGCTAGTTAAAGTTGTTAAAGAGTTTATTGTGAACTTGTTAGGAGAGGGTGGTTAAAATATTTTACTGGAATGCATGGGTTTAATGCAGTGGCTGGCAGGAAGCCAGTCATCGCAGCTCCAGGGCATTACCGTGGCTGCATAAAGGGTTATCGGTGCAGAGGGAGCTCAGCCTTTTAGGAGGTTCCCATGACACTGCACATGTGGCAGGGAGAGAACCCAGTCAGCGATCAGACATTGAATGGGGCTGTCACTCCCTCTGCATTGTGGGCAGAAAAACAAGAGTGCAAGGCTGCTAGTCACAATATAATATCGCATGTCCACAAGGAAGGCTGCAGCAAACAAGTGGATGCAAATCTCAGTTTTGAGAGGCTGATAAGTATGTATCATTGCAGGTCAATCTGTCACTGAGCCCTGCTGTGTACAGATACTCTCCCTCAGATGGATTAAGGAGGCTGATGGTTGTCCGGTGTTACGGAGATCTCTGTGCCATGATCTCTGTGCCAGCAATGATACTGACAAGTCCATGCCATCCGCCATCTCTTGCATCCTCTGTATGTCAGTACACCGTTCCAGCATTCACTCCAAATGTTGCTGCATTTGGCTTTCCATGAGATTGGTCCCAATCTCCATGGAGGAGCTCATGCATTCATGGCCCTGAGCTATTGTGGAACAAACGAGCTAGATGGACTCCTTCATTCTCTGCTCATGCCCCTGCCCTGCCTCAAGGAACTTTGACAAGTGGGAACATGCTTCTGCTGGTGTATGTAGAGCCTCCTCTAGTGACTCCTTGAGGTCCTGCATTTGTGCCTAACTGGGCAGGACTGTCTGTTTCCCCTCCTCCAAGGGAAACTTCCCGCAGCTGCCTCAGCCTCTGGTACCTCCTCCTGCACACTAGTGCTCGCTCCTCTCCCAGTGCCATCCTATCTAAACACACTGTGGAAGTAGTTGAGTCAGAAACATTAGGGACCTTCAAGCGGCTATTGGATAGGTACATGGATTATGGTAGAATGATTGGGTGTAGATAAATTTGTTCTTGATCTAGGGCAAAGGTTCGGCACAACATCGTGGGCCGAAGGGCCTGTTCTGTGCTGTATTTTCTATGTTCTCCCTTGGGACCTGCCTATGTCAGGTCACGCTGAGGTGAGTGTACCACAGTGTTACAACACCCTGGACCAGTGCGCAGTCAATTCCAGCCCCACTTGAACTGGAGTCGCAACACAATTGAATTAACCAATAATTGTTAGGAGCTGGTTTAGCACCGTGTGCTGAATAGCTGGCTTGTAATGCAGAACACGGCGGCAGTGCGGGTTCAATTCCCGTACCGGCCTCGCCGAACAGGCGCCGGAATGTGGCGACTTGAAGCTTTTCACAGTAACTTCAATGAAGCCTACTTGTGACTATAAGCGATCATTATTATTAATTGTTTGAAAAATACCATGTGTGTGTATATATACACGCACACAAGACAGGAAACATTTCTAAGTACAGTGCGAGTGGGAATTGCCGCGAGTTTCCCAACGACGCCGGCAACTCAATTCAACATTAATTGGTCCACTTAATGAGGTCTCACAGGCTTCTCGTCACAAACAACAGCTCACTAGCTGATTTGCCAGAACCGCGCTCGCCAGCCCCCCCCCCCGCTAACAAGATCGGGCAGCACTTAAGCTGGACTTACTTAGCCAACCCACAGCTCCAGGGTCCCAGGTTCGATTTCTGGCTTGGGTCACTGTCTGTGCGGAGTCTGCACATTCTCCCCGTATCTGTGTGGGTTTCCTCCGGGTGCTCTGGTTTCCTCCCACATTCCAAAGATGCACAGTTTAGGTGGATTGGCCATAAGAAAAAAATTGCCCTCCCGTGTTCTAAAAGGTTAGGTGGGGATAGGGTGGAGGTGTGGGCTTGGGGGTGCTCTTTTCAAGGGCCTGAGCAGACTCGATGGGCCGAATGGCCTCCTGCACTGTAAATTCTATGAACCCCAGCCAGCTCGCAACAATGGTGCTGAGGAGACCAGTCCAAAGATTTGAAGATGCTGACCCGCGGAGGCTGCTAGACACTGGAGGCAGGGAGGGATATCCTGTTCCCCCGAGTGCTGCCTGGGATGAGGTGGCGGCAGCTGTCAGCTCGGGGACTGGCCTTCAGTGCCGAAAAGGTCAATGGCGTACACCAGGCAGCATGAGTGAGTAGACACCAACGCCCCATCTCCCACCACTGTGAACCACCTGTGTGGCTAACAATGCCCTCTCTCTCCTCAGGGAAAGCCCTCCCACAGTGTCGGGACAGGGCCCAGAATGTCAGAGGGGTGCCTGACATAAAGAATCCTCACCTCCTTCGAGGAGCGTTGTCTGGAGGTGACCGGTGTGGCTGAGGATGGATCGGTCACCCACACGGAGGCTGGTGGACACACTAGTGGTGAGGAACCGCTGGACTCCACCCGGGTGACCTGTGAGTAATGATTGCCTGACTGACTGACCCAGCCCTCCCACTGACAACATGTCCATTCTCCCACAGATCCTCCAGCCGATGGCGCCGGCTCATTCCGGGTGGCCCCATCTCCTGACTCCAAGGAGAGCCCCTTGGTGGGGAGCTCCGAGGATGCAACTGTAGTCACGGCACAGCTGTCATCCCCACCCTCCACCAGTGCAGATCCAAACACCTTGTTGGGACATGTTAGTGGTCAGGCTTCGGGGACACAATCTGGTGAGCACCACACTGCTGATGATGCACATCAGGTGGAGGCAGGAACCCTCCGGCGAGAGTAGTCGGAGGGCTGCTGGGTCCCAGTCTGATGCTGAGCCTATGGCAGAAGAGGTACCTGGAGCTGATGGAGACAACAGGGACCAACCTGGATGTTCAGAGGGAGATTTCAGTCTCCAACAGTTCCATAGCCGCTTGGTGCACTCCCAGAAGCTGAGGACGCAGGAGGTGAAGCCGGCAACGAGTGGCACCGAGGCCAACACTGCTAAGATAATGACCGCTGTGGAAATCCTGGTGCAGGACGCGGCACCATGAGTGACTGTGTCGAAGGCATTGCTGAGGGTCTCGGTAGAATGTCTGACTTGCTGGGGGATATCACCCAATATCGACTTGAAGAAGTTCTGCAGGACATGTCCTGCTCTCAGATGAGAATGGCCAAGGTGCAGCGGAGCTTGTCCCAGTCGCAGGTGGGCATGGCTGAGGTGCTGCAGAGCATGGCCCAGTCACTGCGGAACATCAACACTATGGTGTAGACCATGGGGAACCGCCATGGCAGGCAGAGCCAGATGATGCAGGGGCAGCTTGGGCTCGAATCAGCTTCCCTTCCATCCCAAGCTGCACCCCAGGTCCCTATGGTCATCGATCGGAGGATGGGGTGCTGGGTGCCTAGTCGGGCCCGTCCCATGGACTGGGGATGATAGCTACCAGCTCCCCCGAGTTCCACCCCTCTGATGAGGCCACGTCCCTCATCCAGCACACAGGACAGGGTGGCACACCTGTGCATGTACTGATGATAAATGAGCCATGGCCCTCCAGCCCCAGTGCCTCCAGAGGACGCCCACCAGGGGCATCGAAGACTACGGGGCGAGGTAAGCAGTTGCAGCATCCACTTCAGATGTACATCCTGGGGAAACACCAAGACGTAGGGGTAGAGCTCGGAGGGCAAAGCACCTCGAGGATCACTAAGGGCACCGAGAGTGGGGGGGTGTGGGGAGTGATACCATCGGGAGTGGAGTTTATACAACACATTAAACACCTTTTCGCACAACCATTATGATGCCTCCGACACTTCCTTCCGCAATGCAGGCTGACCCTTTGCCCATCCCTGCAGACATCTCTCCACCCCGCCCCCAATGCGGGAAGTGCAAAAGGCCTCAACAGTCGGTGGGGATCATTGGGGCAGACGGGCAGGGACAGTGGTTGCCCCTGGAATGGGTCACACGATCCAGGGGTTGGCATGGTGGTAGAGCGAGCGGTTGCTCACCCCTGCGGAGGGTCCCCCACCGAGCACTGGGGTCGCAAGCCCAGCACCGGCAGGCTCTTTTCCTGTGAGCAAAAATGGCTACTCGCCTCCACTCCCCACAGAAGCCCTACCGCCAGGTTCACCTTTTTCGAAAGAAGTACTAATCGGCGTGAGCACTTGCCGTGGAGGCCGCTGAAAGACACGAGACGTTGGATATAGGGTGGCTCTCGTTAATTATTTGGAAATTGGGCTTAGGTGGTGTTAATTGGTTTCTCGCCATGCCACGGCAAGATCCCGATTTCGCCTACAGGTGTGGGCTGTTTACACGCAAACTGGCGCCTGGCGCAGATCTTGTTTTTGGCCTCGTTATTCATCGGCCTCGTTACACTTGAGCGAGAGCGCAACGATGCCGAAGAATCAGCCCAGTCCCTAATTCCTAATCCCTCCCCCCCCCCCCCCCCCCCCCCCACCCCCAACTGGCCTCCAACCCTGTATACACACGCACATAAGACAGACAAACTGAGAAGGGTGAAAATAATGAGGAAAAATAGTCTTTGTTTCAGATGGCTGTCCTTAAGCAGACCTTTCATCAAAATAAGGCTTTCGGGGGGGCAGCACGTAGCACAGTGATTAGCACTGGGACTAAGGCGCTGAGGACCAGGCTTTGAATCCCGGCCCTGGGTCACTGTCTGTGTGGAGTTTGCACAATCTCCCCGTGTCTGCGTGGCTTACACACCCAACCCAAAGGTGGATTGGCCACGCTAAATTGCCCCTTAATTGGAAAAAAAATAATTGGGTACTCTAAATTTATTTTTAAAAATAAGGTTTTCAGATCCAGATCTGTTTGTGGCATGTACTGGTTTCAAGATAGATAGATTCATTTATTCAGGTTCTCTGTAGGTTCAGAAATATATCGATGCAAGCCTTTCTGGCATGAGAGAGGAGGGGGAGCAAGTCCTTGTCTCTGTGTCCAGGTCTCAACTCTGCTTACCTTGGGTCTATTGACTTAATCACCACCTGTTACCGGGTAGAATATGGTCTTTTGGCCAATTCATAGGCCACCAATCGAACCCAAGTCCCACCCAGTCGATCAGCTGCCGAAATTAGTTTTTCTGTCCAAAGCTAGCAGCACCATGTTGCAACTTCTTGAATTCTCTCTGCTGCTCGACTTAAAGATACATGTCCATTAATCATCCATAGATCAAAATGATAACAGCAAAAATAAAGAAAGGGGAAATGAGGAAGAACCCTTGCAACAGTGCTTCTCCGTAATGCTGCTCTGCGCCTGCGGAGGGAGAGGGTGACTTGGGTTGGACATCTGCAGCTGTGGGATTAACAGACGATGAAAGTTGACCTGAAGCTCACTACAGTACTGAGCCTGCCCAATTCATCGCTGTATGTGACATGTTTACAGACAGGGTGGTATGCACTGAACTTGACCCACTAAATTGCTCTCTGCAATCACCAGATCCACCAGAAGCTTCCATCTTTGGAGGGCCAGGTTCCTCTTCACCCGCTAATAATAATCTTTATTGTCACAGGTAGGCTTACATTAACCCTGCAATGAAGTTGCTGTGTACACATTCTGGCGTCTGTTCGGGTACACGGAGAATTAAGAGCAAAGACAAGCACAGCACAGGAACAGGCCCTTCGGCCCTCCAAGCCCGTGCCAATCATGCTGCCCGACTAAACTACAATCTTCTACACTTCCTGGGTCCGTATCCCTCTATTCCCATCCTATTCATGTATTTGTCAAGATGCCCCTTAAATGTCACTATCGTCCCTGCTTCCACCACCTCCTCCGGCAGCGAGTTCCAGGCACCCACTACCCTCTGCGTAAATAAACTTGCCTCGTACATCTACTCTAAACCTTGCCCCTGCACCTTAAACCTATGCTCCCTAGTAATTGACCCCTCTACCCTGGTGAAAAGTCTCTGACTATCCACTCTGTCAATGCCCCTCAATTTTGTAGAACTCTTATCAGGTCGCACCTCAACCTCCGTCGTTCCAGTGAGAACAAACCAAGTTTATTCAACCGCTCCTCATAGCTAATGCCCTCCATACCAGGCAACATTCTGGTAAATCTCTTCTGCACCCTCTCTAAAGCCTCCACATCCTTCTGGTAGTGTGGTGACCAGAATTGAACACTATACTCCCAAGTGTGGCCTAACTAAGATTCTATACAGCTGCAACATGACTTGCCAATTCTTATACTCAATGCCCCGGCCAATGAAGGCAAGCATGCCGTACGCCTTCTTGACTACCTTCTCCACCTGTGTTGCTCCTTTCAGTGACCTGTGGACCTGTACACCTAGATCTCTCTGACTTTCAATACTCCTGAGGGTTCTACCATTCGCTGTATATTCCCTACCTGCATTAGACCTTCCAAAATGCATTACCTCACATTTGTCCGGATTAAACTCCATCTGCCATCTCTCCGCCCAAGTCTCCAAACAATCTAAATCCTGCTGTATCCTCTGACAGTCCTCATCGCTATCTGCAATTCCACCAACCCTTGTGTCGTCTGCAAACTTGTTAATCAGACCAGTTACATTTTCCTCCAAATCATTTATATACACTACAAACAGCAAAGGTCTCAGCACTGGTCCCTGCGGAACACCACTGGTCACAGCCCTCCAATTAGAAAAGCATCCTTCCATTGCTACTCTCTGCCTTCTATGACTGGGCCAGTTCTGTATCCACCTTGCCAGCTCACCCCTGATCCCGTGTGATTTCACCTTTTGTACTAGTCTACCATGAGGGACCTTGTCAAATGCCTTACTGAAGTTCATATCGACAACATCCACTGCCCTACCTGCATCAATCATCTTTGTGACCTCTTCATCAAGTTAGTGAGACTCGACCTCCCCTTCACAAAACCATGCTGCCTCTCACTAATACGAATGTCCAAATAATCTAACAGCACTTCTTTCGGGACAGCTATCTCCATCACTGCCTCCTCCATTAGAGTGTTGCAGTGGTCTGGACCTGCTCTCTGTGCCCAATTCTTCTGAAGGAGAAAAGAGTGAGGTAAGGCATTGCTGCCCTCTGATCACTGTCACTTGCTCTTAATCAGTAAAAGCTGCATCTCTTGGAGGTGAGCAGCACTGTGGCTCGGAGCCATTCCAACGGATCAGTAAGTGCCCTACGTACACACCTCATGTTTAGGTGTTGTATGTGCCCTGACACTCCTCAGCTGGTTGGCCTGTTGGAGGCGAATAGCCAGAGGCCTCTCCTGAGATTGGGCATTGCACTTGAAGCAATACATCTGTCTCCATATCAGTTAAAGAATCTCTTTCCCCCCCCCCCCCCCCCCCCCCTCCCAAATGAAAATCAAGATATAAATCAAGACTTGGGACCCAGAAACTGTTCCAACTCCTGTTTCTCATACACCGAACACTGCATTGCACTCCAATGGTCACCCTGACCAGGGTCCTATACAAATTTACCTTCACTGTTCCCAGAAATAAATCTTTTGGGGCGCAATCAAATGGCCAGGTGATCTCGCGTGACGTTGCGATGTAAATCCCGCCCACAATGGACTTTTAGGCAAAACTCCATATTAAAACGAGACAGCTAGTCTCACTTTAATGTGCAGGTACCCAAGGTGTTGGGCTCTATTCCCTTTGCCTCCGAGACCTTGGGCGAGCACCATTCAGTATTGGTCAAGGTCAGCACTGCCCAGGTGGCACCGGCAGGATGCCAAGCTGGGGGGGACACTCCCATAGTGTGTTGGGGCTTGTTTTGGGGGGATGGTGTTTGGAGATCACTTCAGGGGCTCCAGAGATCGGGACACCATTTAAAAATGAATTCCGGTGGCTATGTGTGGCCTCGGCCGCATGTTCCCCACTAAGGCCCCCAATCTAACCGGGGTGCCATTTTATAGCGTCGTGTTTCTCTGGGCTGTGAATGCCGGGAGACATGATGCTAAACGGCTCGCTATGGGACTTTGTTCCCATTTCGTTAAATCCCGCCTAGTGTTTTGTTGCAGTTTTTAATTGCTTTGTTGACCTGCAATGCTCCTTTCAATGATTGTTCATCCCAGATCCCCATTTTTACGTTGATTGGTTTGGTTCATGTGGTGGTACCTTTACATCCATCTTCATTGAGCTCTTGTTTAATAATTAAAGTAAACATATTCGGCATGTTTTTCTGTAAGTAGCCTGTTTAAACAGGAATCCCTTTTTTTTTCAATACCTAATCCTGTTCGAATCTTTTTCTTCATGGGAAAATATTATTTAGTTCACTTTACAAAGCACATCTTCTCTTTGGTGTTTGGCATAACAATACAGTCAAAACGAGATGCAACTTGATGTTTTTCCAAAACAAGTTGCTGGAATCTGGTTTTCTGGATGAAATTATATTGAAAACCTGCTTGATATCCTGCACAAAGTCTTGTAGTTAGCAGATGGCTAGTCTATTAGAACATGTTGTCGCCTGGCTTTGTTCCAAACATCTCAGTAATGTTATGAGAAAAATTAGCATGTGAAATCTCATTTCATCCTCGCATTGACCTTTTTTACTAAAATTACATCTTCAGTGTTCTGCCCATGAGAAAAATTAGGCAGTTAATTAGTGCTTCACTGCACCCAAAGAGTACCTTAAGCACAACTACTGCAATAAGAAGGATGGCATCCAGGTCGGTCGAACTAAACCCAGCTATATTTTCCCACATGTATTTGGGTGGGACACCTTTAGTACCTCAGTCTGGGGCTGGTTTAGCACAGGGCTAAATCGCTGACTTTGAAAGCAGACCAAGGCAGGCCAGCAGCACTGTTCGGTTCCCGTACCAGCCTCCCCGAACAGGTGCCAGAATGTGGCAACTAGGGGCTTTTCACTCTAACTTCATTTGAAGCTTGCTTGTGACAATAAGCGATTTTCATTTTTTCACCCAAGTGGCCGTTTTTCACGTCCAATAATGGGAGGCTGTTGAACCACGGGTGTAATACAATTGAAGAAAATCCTTTTCTCATCTTGTTTACCACAAATTCCATTTTCAGTGAGAGTGGGGCCTCTCAATTTTCCCTCAGTTTGAGAGATTATTACAAGCCCCTTTTATTTTTGGACCGTCAAATCAAGAGCAATGGATTGAAACACATTGTGAACTACTTACTTACAAAGTTGTGAATAGGATACAAGCTGCTATAGGTGGTGTTCTGTGCAATATTTTGCTGCCAGATGACAGTAGTTGGCACAGCTGGGAGTCCTGCCTCTTTGGACCTTTTTTTTTTAAGAAGTAAAATTTTGTCTGACTAGTGTTGTTGGATTTGCAGAATCAGAATGGCAATTCTTCATACGTTATGCCATCAAAGGTATAAGTTCTATGTAGATTTTCCAAGCCATAAGAAATATAATAGGCGGGATTCTCCGTTTGGGAGCCTATGGGCATGTTCCTCCAGACACGCTGCAGCTCACCGTGGCGTGGTGTAAGCCGGGAGAACCCATTCTCAGAATCTACCCGACTCTCAATGCTTCGTGAGACATTGCCGGAAAACCCTGCTCTCAATGGGCGAATCACTTTTTAGCAAATCTGCATATTAGAGCGAGGCATTAAGCCTTACTCTAATGTGCAGATTCTCAAGGTACCTGAGGCTTTGGCATTCAATCACTTCACCTGGGGGACCTCAGGTGCGTGCTGTTTTGGTACAGGGACCAGCTGGAATGGCACTCGTGGGGGGTTGGAGGCCCCCAGCTTCATGCCCTTTGGGCAGAGTGGTGCCCTGGCACTGCTGGTGTTGCCTGAATACCCATGGCAGTGCCACCTAGGTGCCAGCCTGGAGGTGCCCAGGTGGCACTGCTGGCTTGCCGGGGCACTGCCATGGTGCCAGGTTGGCACTACCATGCTGGCAATTTTTACCCGCCTGCAATCGGCCGGGGTTGCCCGATGTGGGCGAGCAGAGCTATGTGCAGTCTCAGCCACATGATCCCTGTTCAGGCCCCTTAGTCAAAGTGAGTCTTTCTTTTCCCCCCCCTCCTTCCCAAGGCTGTAAAGCGGGATGCAATTTGGTGTTCCACACCATGCAAATATATGCATAGCGTGGAATGCGAGGGATTCCCAAGGTGCCACACTTAACGGGCCACCCACTCAAGATAGCGAGGTCCCACGGCCGAATACCCCCCCACCCCGCACTGCAAATTGGTCTCCTACCCTCAAGTACGGGGTGAACCAAACCCCCCACAGGGACCCCCTGCCGAAAGGAACTTCCTCCACAGCCGGCCTCAGAGATGCAAGTGCATTCCAATCATTCGTGTGTGTGATTTCACTGCACTGCCCTTTGATGTGGTCAATGTTTACACACGTGAGGTTTCACCACTTGGGTCATTGAAGTGTGAAGGGATCAAAGCTACAGGTGTTTTTTACAAGCTGTAATCATCGACCACTATTGGAAAGCTACGAATGGCTTGCAGATAATGGATCTGTGGGAACTGGCACAGCTGCTGTCCTTTCAGGAATGGACATGTGGAGCTGCAAGGCAAGTATTACAGCTATAATACTTTCCATTGCCCAATCTGGACTCCTGTCTAGCTTCCAGACAGGGGTCTCTTTGCTAGGGATGGGTGTTCCTTTTGGTGGGGTAATCCTGCTTTTACAGGGGTCTGTGGGGTGGGGGAATTCTGCTAGAGGAGGTGTAGGCAGGCAGTGCATTGTTTGGGGGTGGGGTGGGGTTCAGATGGTCTCTACCAGTGTGGCTCTGGCTGAGGTCCACCACATCAGGTTCACGATTGCTGAGACCACAAGTGATTCCTGGCCACGGGGGCTGGAGAATCACGGGTGACCGGAGCGAAGGCGCCAGGTTTGCTAAATAGATGCAAATGCATCATTAAGAGACATTAGCCTGTATTTACATTTCCCCCTCCCCCAGCTCACATCGTGGACCTCGTTCACGCCACCAACGGGGGGGGGTTGGAACATCACATGGGCTTCGATCCAAATTCCCATCCCATCGGGGAACATGTTCCAGGCGCCCCGGGAGTGAGAATCCACCCATTGTGTTCAAATTCCTGTGGTTTAATACAGAAATTTAATCAGTATATTTGCACTTTCCAGAGCCGGCCAGCATGAGTTGAGCAGATATGCTAATTTATTGCTATTTGTTTGTTGCAGGTGTTGCGGGTGTTCTTGTAGGTCATCCATTTGATACAGTAAAGGTGAGTTTTCAGATGCGGACTTGCTGATATCTATTGTGTTAAACATACCTGAGACCAAAGACTACAATTCCAAAAGTGTTACTTTTTTTAAAAGGGGAAAATTATGTTTTATCATAGAATTTTAATTTATTCAAAACTTTTATTTTCAGAAACATTATCATCAGATATATTATTTTCTAACCGAAACTCAATTGTAACAAAATTAATTTTAGCTTTCATTCAGACACTTTCAGCCTATTCAAGGTAATGATTGGCTGCACCTTTGTGTGCTACTTTGTGCTTGATGGATTTTGACCTCAAAATTGACCTGGAGAGTTTGGAAGTTGATGAATGAACGAGCATGCCATTTCATTTAAATAAATCAAGTGGTTATTTTGTGAATCTTTGCTTGCTGGATTTTGTTTTGAGGCCGGAATATGTGAGCATTTTGGAAAAGGTTATTCAAATGCCTTTTTAAAATTTAATATTAATGATTTTCCTGTTTATATTGGGTTATTTTTGCAAGTTAAGAATAATTAGACTGAATGGTCAGTTGGAACAAAAGGCTGCATTTGTATTGTGGGATCATTTCACCGGAAGCAAATCCCCATTATACCAGGCTCCTAATTCATTTACTTTTGAGCAACAAGACTCCAGAGCACGATTGACAATAGTGTAAGAACTGAGCATGTCAAGAGATTGAGTATATACAGTTGTTTCAAACTCTATTTCAACTTGGAAGCTTTTAGTCATAGACTTCCTGATACCACATGGCATATTGCAAAAAACAGACT
Organism: Scyliorhinus torazame; assembly: GCF_047496885.1. Lineage (NCBI taxonomy): Eukaryota > Metazoa > Chordata > Chondrichthyes > Carcharhiniformes > Scyliorhinidae > Scyliorhinus > Scyliorhinus torazame. Next base: position 341,639,425 of record NC_092708.1, on the reverse strand, counting down.
ACTGGCTTCTTCAAGCAGGAAAAGAACATGAAAATGGCAGCATGTGAATCTGATGCTACCTGCATCACCTGTTTATGTTTGCTTTCAGCAGACCAAGGGGAAATCACGTCCTGCGCTACATCTCTATCCCCAGAAGCAATAGCACCACCTTATTTATACAGCAGCAGGACTGTAGTGTAAGTGCAGTATAAGGTAAAGGGCAGGATACATTATTTTTTACTGAAAGTGTTGGTCATTAGTGGTCCCTGAAGTAAAATGGCTTGTACTGCCGAACTGACTAGGTATGTCAGCTATAGCATGGATCACTAATTGGAACACTTTGCAGCAATATCACACTTGTGCTTTGGAAATTAGCTTGTCCAGACTTACCTTTTACATGAAGTTTATATCTGCCAATCAGACCAACATTTATGGTAGACCTGCAGAAGTAGGTAACCCTGGCCGCCTACCTCCAGGGAGATGGCACTCAATGAGGAGCTAAAAATAAATGGGCATGTTGGGGGGGAAAAGAGGTAGTGCGGAGAAATAAAGAAAATATTTTCTGTTGCATTAAGTGTGGATTATTCCTGTTACACAGTTTGCGAACCTGTTGCACCAGTGCATCGATGCAGTACTGTGAAGAGGCAGTGAGCAGAGTCTGGGTACTCTCTCATAGACGGAGAAGAATAACCAGGGACAGTCGTCTCTTGAGCTGTGTCACTTGCTTTGCTGCAACCAGGATAGTGATATTTGGCTGAGGCCTGGGAACAGATTTCTCAGCCACAAGAGGTGCAAAGCCCAAGGAAACAAAAGGGGTGGGGTGGCGCAATCAAGAGATTCATAGACACCCAAAAAATTTATGATATTTAATTTGACATTGATATTTTAGAAAATCTAATCACTGTGTTTACTCCATGACTATAACTGGTGCAATGGCAGCGTAGATCAACATTATCTGATTGTATTGTGTTTAATGGCTGCTAGAGATTTTTAACCAGGATATTGATGCAATACTGTCAGGTTAGGAGCTACATTTTCTTGCTATTTTCATGTAATGTGTTAAGTTTGTTGCGTTTAACTACTTCTACTTTCTGAGCTAGGGGCTGTCCTCATTAACAGCAAAAGTGTTACTTTGTGATGAGAGATAAGCCTCATCACGGGATACCTAGTAAGTACAGAAAAGGTGAATTTCTACATTCTCAGTTTCTGTCCCGTTTGCCTGTATACCAAGTGACTATCACTTTTCAGAAAGAAAAATGGAGTTTTAAACACATAGCATGTTTTTTGTTTCTTCCTATAAACTTTGCAGAATGTAAATTTTAACATGGGAGCTGTAGAAATAAATTATATTCATATTGAACAATGCTAAAACTGTAACTGCAATTGTTGAGTGATAGATTTTGGAACAAAATATCTTGTTATTCCTGCCCGACTATGTCTCTTCCTTTTCTCGAAGTATATTTGTTTTGTAGGTCCGACTTCAAGTACAAAATTCTGATCAGCCACGTTACCGTGGGACTGTACATTGTTTCCGGTCCATTATCAAACAAGAATCTGTAAGTAGCAAGCTTATTCACAAGATTAATTGATTGAAACAATTTATTTTTGGTTTGTTCAGGTTTCCATGTCCCTCTTCTTCAGGAATCAGGATCTTCCAAGTGCTTGCATTGAATTCCATAGGCATCAGACAGAATTTCTTTATTACTGTGTCTGTTGGGTTTTCTCTTTTTTGCCTTTCCTTTTTGAGTTATATTTACAAGGAAGGGACAGATGATGGAGCAGGATACAGGTATCCAAGTTGCAGTGAGCTGGTTGTGTTGGTCTTTAAAACAGCCTTTCAGATCTTTTCGTCCCCTGTTCTCCTTTCCTGAAGACCATTCGATTAGTTGCAGCAGACCTGTTAGTACCCCACAAAGTTTAATTTTCTGGACTGAACCATTGTACCTGAGCTTGAGCAAAGAGTCAATTGTACCACTGACCTGGCCAATTTTCTAAACAGATCCCAGATCAGGAATGGAATCTTACTGATCTGTGTGGCTGGCCAATACATTCATTATCCAAGGCATTGGAGAAAACTCTTGAGATCTTTTGTGATCCTTTTCTAAATTGTAGTTCTTGTTGTCTACACAGAAAGCAGGTTACTTGTCTGGTTTCAAGCTATGTTAACGAATCTGTTTCACTTTGTGATGGCAAATGTTGTGCTGCAGACTTGTGTGTTTTAATTTTGAATCACAAGTTCATGGGCTGGATTCTCCGATTGCTGACACGGAAATCGCATTCGGCGATTGGCCGGAGAGTCCACTTTTACACTGGAATCGGGGGCCGTTTTTCCTATGCTCTGTCCCCTCAGAAACGGCATACTCGAGTATGACGCATGCCGTCAGGACGGCCACAGAACGTCATCTGAGGCCCTCCCCCGATTGCGTGGGATAAGTGACCCGACCATTCTGCTCGCCCCCCCACCGGGCAGAGGATCGGTGCGGGGGCGCCGCCGACTTTCTGGTCATCAGACCAGCCGGATCCTGCGGACATAGCCGCAGAAGCAGAGAGTCCAGACCCATATTAGTTTACACAAATCTTGCTTAGCCACAAATTCCTTTCCCATTACTTTTCATCATAAAATCTACTTAATTACCGGGTGGAACATGCTGAAAATTGAATTGTGCAGTTTTTGCTTCAAAGACTCATTGTGCAGTCAGAAAGGACAGATGGTGTTCACAATGTATTTTGAACATTCAAAAAACTCTAATTTTCTAATACTAATCTTGTTGAATCTTTCATGGTCTTGCCCTTCCTTAACTCTGCAAGCTCCTTTAGCCCTACAATCCAATTGAACTCCCTCCCTAATAGCACAGTGGGTGTACATGGACTGCAGCGGTTCAAGAAGGCAGCTCACCATCACCTTCTCGAGGCCAATTAGGGATGTACAACAAATGCTGGCCTATCCATTGAAGCCCATATTCTGTAAAAATTAGTAAAGAAAAAAAGATTGCCTCACTCCTCTAATCGGTCTCCTCTTATGATGCTCCTTAAAATCTACCTCTTACTCCCTGTGTCTGCGTAGATCTCGCCCCCACAACCCAAAGATTTATATAATTTTTTTTTTTAAATTTAGAGTACCCAATTAATTTTTTCCAATTAAGGGGCAATTTAGTGTGGCCAATCCACCTACCCTGCACATCTTTGGGTTGTGGGGGTGATACCCACAGACACACGGGGAGAATGTGCAAACTCCAAATTGTCCTTTAATTGGAGAAACATATTTTTTAAAAATCGACTACTTTACTCAAACATTTGGTTATTTGTTTGAATAGCTCCTTATTTGACGGTGTCAAATTTTGTTTAATAATACTCCTGTGAAGTACCTTGGAGCATTTTACTGCATTAAAGGCATTATAGAAATTCAAGAATCTGTCATCCACATGTTGCAGCATTAACTAAATCCTTGGATTAATTTGCCAGCATATACTGACCATCAGAACTTGTTTGTCCATTGTACTGTGCTCTTGATGAGCCACGTACTAGGGAAGAGTAATTGAGGTAGTTTCCGCTTTTCTTACAGTTTTTACCTTTTGGAGTACCCGCTCCAAGTTGATTGTAATCTAGGCTGAAAGGACACCAGACATATCCATTCCTAGTATCCTTGCACCATATTCTGACTAAGCATCTCTTTTTAAATCCCAGCTCAGTAGCAGTCCAATTGAGGTTTCAAATGGAAGAATCCTTGCACATGTGAATCTTAATGTGTTGTGAATGTTACGATCATGCTGCTCACACTGTATAATTGACCCCAATCTTTTTGAAATAAAGCCTTACCCACCACTACTTAGTTAGCTATCATTGGGCAATTTCTAATTCATTCTTTTTTTTTAGAAAATATTTTATTGAGGCATTTAGAATTTTAACAATTTTAAACATCAAATTTCAATAACAATAAAAACACAACAATATAGCTAACAAACCCCAACCAACATGGCAGTCATAAACAGTGCCACCTTCCCAAGCCACGCCTCCATTGGTTCTCCTGCCCTTGCTCATCTTCTAATTCATTCTTGCAGGATTTTCTGACTCTCATTGCAAAAATGTTAACTTTTTTTATTTTCATTTTTTTTGCCTTAGGTCTTTGGACTATACAAAGGTATTGGTTCACCAATGATGGGTTTGACCTTCATCAATGCTATTGTTTTTGGTGTCCAAGGAAACACAATGCGTTACTTGGAGAGTGACACACCACTTAACCAGTTCCTTGCAGGGGCTGCAGCTGGGGGCATCCAATGTGTTATCTGTTGCCCCATGGAACTAGCAAAAACAAGGATGCAGCTTCAGGGCATGGGTGAATACCAAGTTAAAAGCAAAGTCTACAAGAATTCAGTCGACTGCTTGTTTAGAATTTATAGAAAACACGGAATCCGTGGAATCAACAAAGGCATGGTGACTACTGTGTTGAGAGAAATACCTGCCTTTGGCTTCTACTTCCTAACTTATGATTGTCTGACTAGAGCCTTAAACTGTGAACCTGGTGCTAGTTTTATAATTCCTAAACTGCTTTTTGCTGGTGGTATGTCTGGGATTGCATCTTGGATCTCCACTTATCCCATTGATGTGATTAAATCCCGATTACAAGCTGATGGAGTTGGAGGGATAAACCAGTACAATAGCATTTGGGACTGTGTCCTTCAAAGTTACAAGAAGGAAGGGTGGCATGTGTTCGCAAGAGGGCTCACCTCTACTCTTCTGAGAGCTTTCCCTGTCAATGCTGCTACCTTTGCTACTGTCACACTCTTCCTCATGTACTCACGGGCTGAGGAGGAATGTAAGGAGCTGGAGACTGCCTCAGCAATCCAGCAGCACTCGAGCCTCTAAAGCCAGTGTCTTCCTCATGTTCAGAGTAACTGCTGTGATAACTGAATTTTATTCTGTCCTATTTTTATAAGTGTAGTAAAATAATGAAAAATGTTTCAGGGTGTAAATAAGTTCCATGTAAGAATTAATTCTTTATCAAATATAACCATGGGTTTTACTTTTAACATTATTCCATCAGTTTTGAGACTACAGCGTCATGCCTTATATTAAATGAATGTATATATTGTATTTTAGTTAATAAAAGCAAGTAAGAAAAATGAGATTTTTTTTTTTTGTTGTTGTGCCCATTAGAGTAGGCATGGACTGTACAGAAAGCTAATTAATGGGACTGGCTCTAGAATAAGTAAGTTGTTAGCAAGGGTCCAAGCTTGGATGATGATTTCTAAAGAAATTGAAGTAAATTTTCACTTTTACCTGGTGAATGGTTAATATGGTAGTGGATTGGTCACCCATTTTGTATCTCGCCTGTTTCTCATTTCATGGAATTCAGTGGTAAATCACCGGCTAAATAAAATTGACACCCAACCCATTACCATCTGTTTTCCACCCAGCAGTAAAAGTAAAGTTTCACCTCTTTATGTACTAAGAAGAAGCATGCAACTAAAACAAGTTGTACTCTCATTTTTTTTGTCTGTGTTTTCAGCACAGTGGGGCAATTCTATTGCTGATTAATGACTTGTATGTAAGAAAACCTTAAGTAATATACTAAAGCTTAGTTAGGTTTTCTCAGAAATCAGCATTTAAGATGACTGAAAAGTTTTACCTCTATTCAGTGTTTCCTCTATTCTAAATAACCACAATGTTAAGCTCAGCACCTAAATGGCCATAAACCTGACTCACTTCTGTTGCGCACTTATATCCAGGATCTTTTTTTGTCCTTTTGCTGTTATCTGGTGTAACTTGAATAATCCGCATTCTTCTAGCCAGTCCTATTTCTGCAAATCCATTCGTAGCATTTTATAATTACTCTCCGACACTTCTTCCCAACTCCACTGGTTTTCTAGCTGTAATGATATGTTTCATAGCTTTTTTCCCTAATATCATCAAGTAATCTAGTATATAAAATTAGATTTTACTTGAAACCACCCATGTTACAATTCAGAGTTTTCAGGAATCAGCCCACTTCGTCATTTTAATGTGTTGTGTTACCTTGTTCATTTTAATTATGATTTATGTGCAGTACACCTATGGAGTTTTTTTTCTGTTGCTTGATGTGTTGTTGAAGAATTGTTACTGTGAATAAACCAATCCAGCAAATCACCAGTCCTACAGGTGTTGCTGAGTTAGTCAGTTCACAGATTGATAGCAAGTTATTATGATCAGGGTCCATGTAGATTATTTTGTTTTCTTAACACTCAAGAAGGTTCTTCAATGCTCCTGAATGTATGCTGTCTCTTGCCTCTCCAGAGGCTGCAGTATTGGGAAGCCTCCTAGTGGGGGCCAAGTGTTAAGATCCTAAGGACATTTTAGCCACATTAACAGTGATTGGTGGTACTAGTATAAATTGGTAGCCCTGTGGTTTGAAACAGGCTAGATGTTCAGGTTTGCCATCCAATGACATATGGAAACAGTAGTCACTCTTATTGCTTCAGATTTGTGCAGCAGGCCCTCTCATCAGTGGGCTTATGACATCTGTGAATTAAGAAAAAGGTCCTAAACAACTTACTTTAAATTCACATGCATAGTGTTACAGCAGTTTTATGCTTTATTGTTCAAGATGAAATTTTAAAATATTAAGAGGCTATTTTAAATAAAGGTCCATCACTCCTTTAATAGATTCATTTTATGCATTAATTCCCATCTGCCCATTTTTATGCAATTTCTGGAAAGCATATAAGAAACTGCCTTGATTTACCATGGTTAATGTGGCATTGAATGACTACAGAAGGTAGGGATTACAGAATCCAATCTTCACTGTAACGTGGGACAGGTGCAATACATATTGGTCTGAGATGCTGATCAACAAAGATTCTCAATATTTTGCACCATTTCCAGGACATTTTTGATGGGCACAGAACACTTTATTTCACAATGTGAGAAAAGAGAAACATTTGTTTGTTCCTAGCACTATGATCAACTTTCTAACTATCAAGCGAATTGCAATTTCAAAGTGTTTGACTCTGGAAACCTTGAATGTCTATATATTATCTGAACAATTTCCGTTTCTGAATTGAAAAATGCATGCTTGATTAACAATACACTACAGCTTTGACTTTTTGGTCATTTGGGTTGTACTGTGTAATGCTTGTTTCAATGTGTTTCACATCATGTACCTTACTATGTAAGTACCATATGCAGACTGGAAGGGGGAAAAAGGGAAAATAAAATCCATATTCAGATCAAATTCCTGTTAATTCTGCTTTACTTCGTATATTTGAAAAACTCAAAAGTCAGTGTTTTACATTCATTCTCCTACACTGCTGTCGAGCTAAGCTTTCCAACCCTGCCGGGATTCTACAGCTTCCCAGACACGTGTTTCTTGGCAGCGGGAGATGGCACACGTTCACTGGCAGCAGGATTCTCTGCAGCATTTCCCATTGACGCTATGCCATGCCGCCAGAGAATCCCGCTGCCAGCGAGTGCCCCTGTCCTTATTATGAGGCACTCTTTATTCCAGCCTTCCTTGGAATATAAGAACTAGGAGCAGGAGTAGGTCATCGGGCCCCTCGAGCCTGCTCCACCATTCAATAGGATCATGGTTGATCTTTCTGTGGACTCGGCTCCACTTACCTGCCCACTCGCCATAACCCTTAATTCCTTTACTGTTCAAAAATCTTGGACTGGATTCTCCATTCCCCGACGCCAATTTCGTAATCAGCGATCGGCCAGAGAATCCCTTTTTATGTCCAAATCGGGGGCGATGCTTGTTTGACGCAGGTTTTGCATGCTCCGCCCCCTCCAAAACAGCGTCATCGCGCCACAAGCCATTGGGACGGCCTCAGCGCGTTACCTAAAGGCCCTCCCCCGATGCTCCGCGTCCGATGGGTCAAGTTCACAACGGCGAGGCTCACTTCTGGTCCCAGACATGGGGGAACCTGGCGTGGTGGCTGCAGACCGTGTCGAGCAGGGGGGCACTATCTGGCAGGTCGGGTCTGCGGCCACGGACCCGGCCATTCTCCGGCCGTTTATTTTGTGGAGGCCGGGCGTTTTACGTGGTGCAACTGCTATCCCCTCACCAGTCACAGCATCGATGAGGGGGCGGCGCCAATTCCTTCCACGTAAAATGCCACACATCCTTGTCACTTAGCCTCAGAACCGGAGAATCTGGCCCCATATCTATCTTTGCCTTAAAAACATTTAATGAGGATGTCTCTACTGCTTCACTGGGCAGGGAATCCACAGATTTACAACCCTTTGGGTGAAGACGTTCCTCCTCAACTCAGTCCTAAACCGGCTCCCCCTTATTTTGAGGCTATGCCCCCCTAGTTCTAGCTGCACCCGCCAGTGGAAACCACCTCCCCGCTTCTATCTTAACTATTCCCCTTCATAGTTTCTAGAAGATCCCGATTTCCTAGTCCCAGTCTACTCAGTCTCTCCTCATAAGCCAATCCTTCCAACTCCGGAATCAACCTAGTGAATCTTCTCTGCACCCCCTCCAGTGCCAGTACATCTCAAATAAGGAGACCAAAACTACACAGTACTCCAGGTGTGGCCTCACCAGCACCCAGCTGCAATATAACCTCCCTGTTTTTAAACTCCAGCAATAAAGGACCCAATTCCATTTGCCTTCTTAATGACCTGCTGAAGATGCAAATCAACTTTTTGAGATTTCATGCAAAAGGACACCCAGGCCCCTCTGCACAGCAGCATGCTGCAAATTTGTTCCATTTAAATAATCGTCCATTTTGCTTGTTATTCCTACCAAAATGGATGACCTCACATTTACCAACATTGTACTCCATCCAGACCCTTGCCCACTCATTTAAACTATCTATGTCCCACTGCAGACTTGAACATAGAACATACTTTCAGTGTTCTCTGCACACTTTACTCTGCCACTCATCTGAATGTCATCCGCGAACTTTGACACATTACACTTGGTCCTCAACTCCAAATCGTCTATGTAAATTGTAAATAATTGCGGTCCCAAAACTGATCCCTGAGGCACACCACTAGCCACTGATCGTGAACCAAAAACCCCCTCATTTACCCCCACTCTTTGCTTTTTATTAGTTAACCAATCCTCTATCCATGCTAATACATGACCCTTAATGCCGTGCACCTTTTATCTTGTGCCTTTCGTGTGGCACCTTGTCGATTGCCTTCTGGAAATCCAGATACACTACATCCACCAGTTCCCCATTGTCCACCACGCTCGTAATGTCCTCAAAGAATTCCACTAAATTAGTTAAACCTGACCTGCCTTTCATGAACCCATATTGTGTCTGCCCAATGGGACAATTTCTATCCAGATGTCTCGCTATTTCTTCCTTGATGATGGATTCAAGCATTTATGGCCTATAGTTTCCCAGTTTTGTCTACCTCACCTTTTTTTTAAATTTAGAGTATCCAATTATTTTCTTTTCCAATTAAGGGGCAATTTAATTGGCCAATCCGACATGGGAAGAATGTGCAAACTCCACACAGACAGTGACCCAGGGCCGGGATTCGAATACTGGTCCTCAGCGCCGCAGTCCAAGTGCTAACCACTGCGCCACATGCCACCCTCTATCCTCTACCTCACTTTTTAAACAGTGGTGTCACATTTGCTGTTTTCCAATCTGCCGGAACTGCCCCGGAGTCCAAAGAATTTTGGTAAATCACCACGAGCACATTTGCTATTTCCTCCGCCATCACTTTTATCTGCATTCAATCAGGGCCAGGAGACTTGTCTACCTTTAGTCCCATTCGCTTGCCTAACACCACTTCCTTAATGATCATTTTTAGCTCCTCACTTGCCATAGCCTCCTTGCAGTTAAATATTGACACGTGATGTGTGTTTTCCACTGTGAAGACTGACACAAAATACCTGTTCAATGCTTTGGCCATTTCCTCATTAACCATTATTAAATTCCCTTCTCATCCTCTAAAAGACCAATGTTTACTTTTGCCACTCTTTTTCGTTTTATATATTTGTAGAAACTTTTGGTATAGGTTTTTATATTCTGAGCTAGTTTACTCTCATAATCTATCTTACTTTTCTTTTAGCTTTTTTTTTTTTGTGGCTTTCTGTTGACCTTTAAAGATGTCCCAGTCCTCTAGTTTCCCACTAACCTTTGCCATTTTGTATGCATTTTCTTTCAATTTGAAACCCTCCTTTATTTCCTTAGATATTCATGGCTGATTATACCTTTTCCTACAGTGCTTCCTTTTCACTGAGCACTGTGAAAAATTGCTTTAAAGTTCTCCACTGTTCCTCAATTGTTCCTCTTTGCTCCCAATCTACCTTCGCCAATCCTCCCTCATCCCATTGTAGTCTACTTTGTTTAAGCACAAGACACTGGTATTGGATTTTACCTTCTCACCCTCCATCTGTATATTAAATTCAGTGATCGCTCCTTCGGAGAGGATCCCTAACTATTAGGCAGCACAAGTGTATAGCACTGTGGCTTCACAACACCAGGGTCCCAGGTTCGATTCCCCGCTGGGTCACTGTCTGTGTGGAGTTTGCACATTCGCCCTCTGCATGGGTTTCTCCGAGTGCTCCGGTTTCCTCCCACAGTCTAAAGACATGGAGGTTAGGTGGATTGGCCATGATAAATTGCCCTTAGTGACCAAAAAGGTTAGATGGGGATAGGGTGGAAGTGAGGGCTTAAGTGGGTCGGTGCAGACTCGATGGGCCGAATGGCCTCCTTCTGCACTGTATGTTCTATTAGATCATTCATTATTCCTGCCTCATTACACAGTATCGTTGAAGTGTGATATCACAAAACCATGACCTTTTTTCAAAACCGACTGGCAATTTCAGTTCAAACAAATCTTAAATTCTCAGATGACTTTCTTATCGGGGGAGAAAATGTAGTCTTTCATTCGTGGCTGGCAACCATCATTTTAAGAACTACGTTTGAAATTCCATTTTATTTATTTTTTTAAAATCTTCAAGCCCAATGTCTGAAAGCATTATGCAAGAATTATAGAATTGACATTAAGCACAGTCATATTAACACAGAAAAAGTTTGCAAGATGTTTCATAAAGAAGTACTCAAATAGTGAAACAAAAATAAATATTGACAAGAGATGATCAAAAGCTTGATCATAAGTGAATTTTAGAGAGGTGCAGAGGGGTCTCGGGAAGGAATTTCCAAGCTAGGGTCCCGGATGGCTGAAGGGAGGAGGACATGCACAAACGGCCAGTGCTGAATTTCTCCGTTTGTTGGTGCCGGGACTGATTTGCATATGGTTCCCGTTCCCGTTGGGAAGTGCTATTTGTGGAGTAATTCAGGTCATACTAAACAGCACTCGGTCCACGTGAATCTAGAGCAATTCTCATCCCTGCTGCCGTCGGATTTGCTTGGACTGGAATTGGTTAATAAGCGCTCCACTCTTACACTCATTCCAGCCAAGAAGGTGGCACAGGAGAGCGGCCCCAAGGTTTACCGAGTCCGAGCTTGATAGAGGCAGTGGAGGGGAGGTGGGACAGCCTCTTCCCGAGGATGGGCAAGGGGTACCCACTCGTGATTGTCAACTGGGCCTAGGTGAAGGTGGCTGAGGCGGTAAGTGCTGTGAGCCTCACCAGGTGGACTGGCACGCAGAGTCGGAAGAAGATGAACGACCTCCTTGGAGTAGCCTGGGTGAGCTATGACCTCTGTTCCCCTGCCATCACTCCTGTCCCTCCTTACATCACACTCACATAGAGGCCAATCAAAATCCATCTGCCTGCATCGCCCTCACATCCCACCCTGCACCAAACCCCAACACCAGTATTGTCCCCTTTGGCCAGGTGCCTTGCGCACACATGCCACCAGCTACAGTTTCCCACCCTCATCCCTCCCCTGTGTAACGTGCCTCCATGTGTCTCACCATGCCCTTTTTTGTGTCCCCTAGAAAAAGTCAGCCCATAACAAAAGAGAGCGGAAGAAGACTAGAGGGGGCATTCAGGACCTCGGGGCTCTCACGTCTGCCGAGCAGAGGGTGATGAAATTATCCAGGGAGGTGCAGGAGGGCTACTTCCAAGAAGGTTGGCATGCAACAACCAATTGAGCTCCCAATGTAGAGTAATGTCCCAAGAGCAAGTGAGTCTCCCCTCTTTCCCCCCCCCCCCCAGACCACTCCTTCCCAAGATCTCACCATGTCTCTTGTGTTTTGTCTTGTGGGATCACCATCAGACCAGGCTGGCATGTCTGGAGTATCTCGCCCCCAGCCACAACCCCAATACACCCCGGAGGACCAGTCCGGGGACGACACTGACATTTCGGCACTGCTTTCACTTGCACCCACCACCAGCGCAGAGTCTATCAATTCAGTGGGGCATTTTAGTGTGGAGGCTTCTGGTGCGCTCTTCACACATGCAGCAGCACATCAGGTGGAGGCAGGGATACCTGAGGGAGAGGAAAGTCTGAAGTATGCCTGATCTCAGGAAACAGCTGCAATCTGGACCGGTATTGCACTTCTGGGAAGTGTGATCCCATCACTGGTGGAGATGCAGACGCAGAGCCAGGATGGAGTGTCTGCAACTTTCTAGTGCTTGCAAGTGTCGCTGGAGGAGTCCAACCGCCTACAGGTTCAGGAGATCATGCTGACAATGAGTGGTACCCAGGCCAATAGTTTTTTAAAATAAATTTAGAGTACCCAATGCATTTTTCCAATTAAGGGGCAATTTAGCGTGGCCAATCCACCTATCCTACACCTTTGTGTTGTGGGGGCGAAACCCACTCAAACACGGGGAGAATGTGCAAACTCCACACGGACAGTGACCCAGAACCGGGATCGAACCTGGACCTCGGCGACGTGAGGCACCACCATGCTGCCCCCAGGCCAATACTGAATGGGTGGCGTCCGCAGTGGAAGTCTTGGGTCACAATGTCCAAGGCTTGAGGCTCAGACAGGGGAGTCCAGTCACAGGCAGCCATTGTCTGGATCCACATGGACATTGCTGCGACCTATTCACAAAGGGTCATAGCTGAGGAGGTTGAGAGCGTGGGCCAGTCACAGAGGGATGTGGCACAGTCCCAGAGGGACATGACCGAGGTGATGAGGGACATAGCCCGCTCATTGAGGGATATGGCACAGTCGCAGTGCTCCATGAGTGAGGGCATCAAGACCCCGCTTCAGTCTAGGAAGAACCTCCAGGATTGTCAGCGCTGGGTGACAGTGGAGCTTTCAGAGCTCATTCCGGCCTCATCTCTGTCCCATGGAGTATCCCGGGGGGGCCATTAAGCACCCCAAGGGAGGAGGAAGTGAAGGGGCCCATGGCGGTGCCTTGCACAGGAGGTGCTGGAGCACCTCAGCGCTTCTGAATTCACCCCCCAACATGACACTGCTGCATCTGATGGGCAGCGGGCAGAACAAGGTGGTACCTCGTCGCCTGTGACACCCAAAAATCAGCTGGGCCCATCCAGGTCTAGACCCTCCAAAGGCATCTCAGGTCAGCAGGCGGGTTATGCAGCAGGCTGCCTCTATCCCATGTGCTGTCTGGGGCACACCTAGAAAGAGCGATAGGCCACGTAAAATAAGGACATTTGACACCAGTTAAGTTGACAAGGATGCAGCACATAGGTTAGAGGTAGGGGTCAGGGCACTATTCAACAGTTTTTCATCTGGCTCAATCCCCTGTCTTTAGGGTGTGAGGGCTGGGCTGGGTGTAAAGGGTGTGCCAGGTGGTGTGGGAGGTAGGTAGTGTGGATGGTACAGGCAGGGCCCCAGGACAATTGAACAATCCACCTGGGGTCACCCTCAGAGGTGGCTAGGGACGGGGCCAGAAGTGTAAGGCCGCCTTGTAGGCAGTTTACCCACTGAGTGACCCATCACCGCATTCCATCTCCATAACCACCCCCTCCCAAAGGATATATGGGCTCTTTAGATGGATTTGCCAGTACACATGCAGGGATCACCCAGGCAGACAGTGGAATGTGATCCTGAAGGTAGGAGTCAGACTTTGTCAAACTAACCTGCACCAGAGCTCATCTTGCACGAGTCATCATCAACCTCCATCCTTTGGACAAGGTCCTCTAGTACTGCCTGCCCAGGGCCAACACCCTGTTGCGATGCTGGTAGGGCCCAAGGAGGGTTGGTAAGTTGGAGTGGAGGAAGGAGAGATAGGAGGATGGGAATGGATATGGAGAAGAGGGCACCATTTGGAAAAAGGTGGGGTTGTGGGGAGAGTATGGAAAGGTGGGACAGGTTGGCGGAGCTGCCTGTGGCCTAGTAGACAAATCTGGAGGTGATGAGGTTGTCCTGTGTACAGCAGCCCTGGAGCACATATTGAGCGGACTGCCATCCCAGGCTGAGCTCCATGTCCACTTCCTGGACATCATTATCAAATGGGGCCTGGCATTATCCTCCTCCTAAAACAAATACTGCAGCAATGGCAGCCAGAGCCAGGCCACTCTGATCTCAAGGGGGCCTCGCCAAATTCTCGGAGCTGTCACCAAGCCTCTCCCCACTATTACCCCCGGCCCTGGCAGCCACCCCTCCCAGCAAGCGATACAATTTGAAGAAAAATATATTTTATTCCAAACTTACACAATCCAACTCAACATAGTTTATACTGTTTTTTTCCTCTTTTAATCTCTACCCCTTCCCCCTCCCTACACCCCCCGCGACAAACAGCTCCTCAAATAAAGTCATGAACGGCCTCCACCACACCTTGAAACCCTCTTCTGACCCCCTCAGAACAAACTTAATCTTCTCCAGCCGGAGAGTCATACAAATCCCCCAGCCATGTCGCCACCCCCGGCGGCATATCCAACCTACAATTCATAATGATCCTTCACCGGGCAATCAGAGACGAGAAGGCCACAACACCCGCTCCAGACCCCCGACTTCTCGCAGCCCCAAAACATGTGAACATGATTCGCTGCCCCCGCCCACACTTCTCACACCCATCTGTTAACCCCTGGAAGAACCCACTCATCCTCGCCTGAGGTATGTGTGCCCTGTGTACCACCTTGGACTGAATCAAGCTCATTCCCATACATCCCATCCACCACGCTCCCCCTCCCCGCCGACTTAAACCTGTGGTTCCCACACAATGACGTCAGCAGCAACGTCTTATTCAACATAAAATGCCTCCTCAACTGGTTCCAAATCCTGATAGTCGACTGCACCACCAGTCTCCCCGTATACGTCCCCGGAGCTAACGGCAAAGGGGCCGTCACCAGGGCCCTCCGAACCCGTGCAAGACTCCTCCTTCAACCTAATACATTCCGCATCCTTCCCCCCCCCCCCCGCCCCCTCACCACATCAACGCCTCACCTTCTCCACGTTCGCAGCCCAGTAATAATGCATCGGGTTTGGAAGCGCAAACCCCACCATTTTGTCTCTGCCTCTGTAGCAGAGCCTTCTTCACCCTCGGTACCTTCCCAGCCCATATAAACTCCAAGATCAGCGCCTCCACCCTCTGGAAAAAGGCGGGGAGAAAGATCAGGAGGGTCTGAAAGACAACCAGGAACCTTGGCAGCACATTTATCTTTACCACTTGCACCCTCCCTGCCAACGTCAAGTGCAACACGTCCCACCTCGCGATCCCCCTTAACCTTTACCACTA
The DNA here is from genome assembly GCF_047496885.1 of Scyliorhinus torazame. Lineage (NCBI taxonomy): Eukaryota > Metazoa > Chordata > Chondrichthyes > Carcharhiniformes > Scyliorhinidae > Scyliorhinus > Scyliorhinus torazame. Next base: position 341,623,938 of record NC_092708.1, on the reverse strand, counting down.
AGGCTGTCACATTCCACCTGTGCATCGTGGCCCACTCATGTGTCACCTGGATCTCCAAATACCTGAATTGCTCTCTTGCCACCTTAAACGGTAGTACTCCCAAATTGGCCCCCGCCCCGCCGCATTCACCGGAAACACTTCGGTCGCTCTTCCCTACGTTCAACTTATATCCAGAGAAAGCCCCAAATCTCTCCAACAAGCCCATAATTCTGCCCATACTCTCCAATGGGTCCGACACAAACAAAAACCGGTCGTCTACATAGAATAATACCCGATGCTCCCTGCTTTCCCCCCCCCCCCCCCCCCCCCCTCATAATCCCTCACCACTCGGCCGACCCCTGAAGCGCTATCGCCCAGGGCTCAATTGCCAATGCAAATATCAACGGCGGCAGTGGGCATCCCTGCCTCGTTCTCCTGTGTAACCCAATATACCCTGAACTCATCTCGTCCATACGCACACTTGCCACAGGGGACACAAATGGAAACGAACCCACGTCACAAACTTTGGCCCAAACCCAAACCTTCCCAGAATTTCAAACAAGTACCTCCACTCCACCCAATCAAAGGCCTTCTCTGCATCCATGGATACAATAACCTCTGGTGCCCGCCCCCCTGATGGAGTCACAACTACATTTAACAGACTCCTAATGTTACTGGAGAGCTGCCTACCCTTCACAAAATCTGTTTGTTCCTCAGGGACCACCTCTGGCACACACCCTTCCAACCTACACACCAATATCTTCGCCAATCTTTACGTGGCCGTGTTCAACAAAGAAATAGACCTGTAGGACCCACACTCCAGTGGGCCATTCTCCTTTTTCAGGATCAACAAGATCAATGACTGTGAGAAAGTTGCTGGCAACTCCCCCCTCCACCACCTCGCTAAACATTCCTAACAGCTGGGGGGCCAACTCTGTTGCAAACTACTTATAAAACTCTGCCAGAAAGCTGTTGGGAACTTCCCCGATTGCATTCCCCAAATACAATCCATGACCTCTCGGCCCCAAGTCTCCTGCAATGCCTGCCTCTTCCCCTCCTCCACGTCCAGGAACTCCAACCCATCCAGAAACTGTCCCAAATCCCCCGCCTCGCCAACCAGCTCCACCTTATACATCATCTTGTAGAGCCCCCTGAACACCTCATTTATCCTTTCTGGCTCCGACACCAGCTCCCCCTTCTCCACCCTTACCTGCAAAATATCCCCAGATGCTGTCTCTTCTGCAGCTGGTAGGCCAACATACCACTCACCTTCTCTCAATAGTTGTACAGCACCCCCTCACCCTCCGCAGCTGCCCCACCGCCTTGCCCATCGTCAACCTATGCAACTGCCCCTGCAACCTCTTCCTCTCCACCGGCAACTCCTTCGTGGGGGGTCCCTGAGTATCTTCTATCCACCTCGACCATCTTGTCTATTAGTCACGGTGTTCCTCCCTCCTTCTCCTATCTCTACAAGCCTTAAACAAAATGATCTCACCTCGGACCACCGCCTGCGAAGCTTCCCAAACCGTGGCCGCCAACACCTCCCCATTCAGATTAAGCTCCACATAATTCCTAATTGCCAATCTCACCTTCTCACAAAACGCCTTGTCAGCCAGGAGTCCTGAATCCAATCTCCTCCCCAGTCTTTGCACCTGCCCCGAACTAAGTCTCACATCCATCCAATGTGGCACGTGATCCGAGATCACAATTCCCACATATTCAGCACCGCCCGACCTACCACGAAAAAAATCAATCCTGGAGTAAACCCTATACACATGCGAGAAGAGGCATACTCGCTCACTCCCGGGTTCCTGAGCCTCCATGAATCCACCATCCCCATCCTTTCCATAAACTCTCCCAGCACTTTCGCCATCCTCGACCTTCCCATCGACTTGGAGCTCGACCTCAGCTCCGTTACACCCATAATCAGCTGGTGCGTGTCTAAGTCAGGAATCGCCCCCAGTAACATGTTTACTACCCAGCGTTGTTCCAGTTAGGCACATAGATGTTGACTAACACTACCGGCTTCCCTTCTAACACCCCACTCACTAATTACAAACCTCCCCCGGATCAGGCACCTCCCTAGCCCCCACAAACCCTGTCTTCTTGCTCAACAAAATGACCATCCCCTCGACTTTGAGTGAAATACTTGTCCTACCCATCCCTTCCTCAGCCTAACCCGGACCTTCAGCTGGAAATGCGTCTCCTGCAAGAAAATTACCTCCACTCTCAAACTCTTCAGGTGTGCAAAACCACCGGATCATGTAACCCACGGACATTCCATGTCACAATACTTATCAGACGCTTACGCCTCCAGCCCCGTCTCTCGTCTGCCATTACCCGCCCCCCCCCATCGGCTCTGCCTCGCCCAAATCCACTCTGAACCAGGCCCATCCAAGATGGCTCCCATCCCGCCCATAACCACTCTCATTCTCCATATCTGCCACATCGCTTTCCCCTCCACACCCTTCTACCACCTCTTTCCCCGCCCACCCGACCACCAACTGGCCAACCTTTTCGGCCTCCTTATACATCACACTCCCGTTCACTAGCATTACTTGCCAGTGTGGTGACTCCTGCCCGAAGGCCCCTTCCATATTCCCCTTCCCCCTATCAACACCACCTTAGCGTGTGCAACAGGCCCCCAGCCTCACTAAAAAACATCAAAACCATCAACACAACCCAAAGGGCCCCATTGGACACACCCTTTACATGATAAAACACCAAAAACATCCTCCCAAAAACAATGTGGGGGGGGGGGGGGGGGGGGGGGGGGGGGGGAGAGAGTGATCGCTCTCCCCCATACAAACTTACAACTTTAAAAAAAAAACATTGGCAACCCAAGACAGTAGCAAATCCCAGCTTTCGCGGACTTAACTCCTCCATCCCATACTACTCCTCAGCTCTCCCCCAGCTTGTGGTCCCTGATAAAGTCATTAGCCTCCTCCAGCGTCTCAAAGTAATGTTCCCGGCCATCATGAGTTAACCGGAATCTAGCCGGGTACATCACCCTGAACCAAATCTGTCAGCCGTCCAGCACTGCCTTGGCCTTGTTGAAACCCGCATGCATTTTTGCCAACTCTATGCCAATGTCCTGATTAATCCAGATTTGATTGCCGTCCCATTCATTGTCCTGGCTCCCTTAAGCATCTTCTCCTTGTCCAAAAACCTGTGCATCTGCACAATCACTGCCCACCATAAGACCATAAGACATAGGAGCGGAAGTAAGGCCATTCGGCCCATCGAGTCCACTCCACCATTCAATCATGGCTGATTTCAACTCCATTTACCCGCTCTCTCTCCATAGCCCTTAATTCCTCGAAAAATCAAGAATTTATCAACTTCTGTCTTAAAGACACTCAACGTCCCGGCCTCCACCGTCCCCTGTGGCAATGAATTCCACAGACCCACCACTCTCTGGCTGAAGAATTTTCTCCTCATCTCTGTTCTAACGGCGGCTCCCCTGCTCTCGGCTTCTGCCCCAATGACCTAGGGGCCCGTTCTACCTTTGGGGCCTTGTCTAGCACCTTCTCCTCCACCAACCTGGCCAACATCCTTGACACATACTTTGTGGCGCTCGTTCCCTCCATTCCCTCCAGCAGATGCCCGACTGATTTGCGCCGTTTTGGGCGCCAGTCGGCGGACATCGCGACGATACCGGAGAATTTCGCCCCTGTTCTCCTGCTTCTATTCCTTCCAATGCATAGATCCCCCAGGATCCCCATCTCCAAAGGCACAATCCGGTCACTCTCGTCAGACACCATCTTTTCTACCACCTGGATTGTCGCCCCCTGCGCCTCGAGGCACTTTTCCACCCGATCCAGAGACCTGCGAAGGGGTGTCACTGCTCCCTCAATCGCCCTTGACTAGTCACTGTGCATCTCCTTCCTCTGCTACAAAAATCCCTCCTTGATGAAGCTCATCAATTGCTCCATCTGAGACTTTGCTGCCACCGACGAGCCTTTCCCCTCATTTTCACAATAGGTAGAGCGCCACGAGTCTCCTCCAACTTCTGAGCCCGGGAGCATTGTCTTCTGCTGGGTCTGATAACCCACAAACATGCTGATCCTGCGGAGAACGTCTACCCTTACACTTTCCGCTCCACGTTTCTGCTGCATTTACCCAAAACACGGGTGAAAAATGACCAAAACCAGCGCCTTCGAGCCAGAGCCACCCTGTGTGCGACCACTCACTCCATGGCCGCCACTGGAAGTCTAAGTGCTACAATTTTTAATAGTTTTTCAAACTTGGCGAACCTTTTCTCTCCCATTCAGCAGCCATGGCACCCAGTCCATGTTTGTAAATACCTGTAGTAAATCTTGCCCGCGTGACTTCCATCTGAGAGGGGTAGAGAATCATAGAGGCCCGGAGCATAGTGGGTCAAACACGCTAAATACATTTAAATGAATGCAAATGCTGGTTTTGGGCACTGCCGCTGGCACGAGGCGCAAACCTTGTTATCACCACCAAGGAGGGACCGGATTATGGCTCCTGAATCGGCGGCGGGCGCAGATCTCGATTTTGACCAGACAACCGATCATAATTCATATTTGCGGCATCGCGAGGGGGAGAATTTAGCCCCAGAATTTGATTTCAAAATGGTGGATAAGAGGTGCCACCACTTGTCAGGTAAGAAGTTGAGGTGCTCAAGGGGGAGGAGATGGTGGAGGACAAGGAAGAGGAGGGACGCACACAGTCCGTTTCTGCCTGGGCTGCAGATGACCAATTAATTCAACTGCATTATCAATAATCTTAATTCAATAATTGTGCACTCCTTACTTTCCCTCTGCCAGTAACGTAGTGTCCTCTTGTCCACAATGGAAATCAAAATGCACATTCTAATGCGAAATTCCAAATTAAATAATGCATTATTTCATACAAAAATATATTAATTATCCTTGTGCTATCCCTTAATGCCTGCCTCCTGTTGTATGATGCACCAAGACTGACACATTCCCAAATGCAGACTGTCATTATTGAACGAACTTAATTTACATGTTCCCAGAAGAGAGAATATAATAAAATTCTCAACTCTTGCGCTATACTACTCCCTCCCAACTTAAAAACAACACAGAATCATGTTGAATTCCTACAGTGCAGAAGGAAGCCATTCAGCCCATCAAGCCTATCGACTTTGTGAAAGAGCACCCTACCGAGACCCACACCCCCAGCCTATCCCTGTAACCCTATAACCCACCTAACTTTTGGACACTAAGGGACAATTTAACATGACCAATCCACCTAACCTGCACATATTTGGACTGTGGGAGGAAACCAGAGCACTGGGAGGAAACCCACGCAGAGAACGTACAAACTCCACACAGTCACCCGAGGCCGGAATTGAACCCGGGTCACTGGCGCTATGAGGCAGCAGTGTTAACGACTGTGCCACCGTGCCACCCTCACTAAAAGTTCAGCGGTATATGTCCATAATTTACCAGATTACAATATGACCAAATTAACATCGAGAATACCTGAAATTTAACAGGTTGAGTTACAGGTTGTTTTTAGTGTATTCGGAATGAAAATAAATGTAATTGATAGTAACAGTAATTTACATATAACAATAAATAGTCCTGCAGTGTAACAAAATGCTCAATTCTTGCAATATTCTATGGGCGCGACTCAGCGGCCTTATCGCGCCTGACATGGTGTTGGGACGACACTCAAAATGTCTCGTGAGATTCAACAGAATCTCACGAGACGTCACGATCTGGATCTTGCCCTCACTGAGCGTGATCAGATCAGCACATTTAAATGTGCCTACGGCTCATTTAAGTATACATTCGCCGGATTCACCTGGCACCCATGACTCACCGGCCAAGTCAGGGATATCTCACCATGGCGCTGTTTAGTACTGGTCCACATAAACATTGACCAAGTGTAATGGCATATGGGGTGGGGGGGTCTCAGGCCATTGGAGACCCCCAGGTAGTTGGCAACGGTGCTGGGTGGCACCCTTGCTCTCCCTCAGGCACCCGGGCACCTTAGCACTGCCAGCCTGGGCCCCTGCCAGAATGCCTGGGTGTCACTTCCAGGGTGCCATGTTGGCACTACCCAGGATCAGGCCTAGGGAGGGCCTTACCAGCTAAAGGAGGGTTCTCGGGGACCTCCTCAACATTGGGGGGATGAGACGGGGTGGCCAAAAGTGTGTGAGGCCTGAAAGAGTGGGGGAGATTGGGGCAGCCTTCCAAAATGGCACCCCGATCTGCGAGGAAACTTTGCAAGCTTCAGCTCGCCAGCAGGAAATCCTTCTAAGTGCGGCCTCAGGGGCGAGAATCTCCCTGAGGCCAAAAAAATGACAAAGTTCCGTTGAATATTGGGATGTTTCACAGCGCTGAAGGCGCTGAGAAACATCCCGTTAACTGCGCCATTCAGTGAACTTAAACTCAAGTCTGCTGAATTGTGCCCTCTATCTTGTGTGCTTGTGCCTGTCCCTATGCCTTAATGAGGTGCTACCCTAGTGGCTACAGCATAGCTGGGCAGCAGCAGCGGCCATGGAGGACAACTTCAGACTGCACATCCTTTCATATCAGCTAATAGGCTGACTTACTCTTAGGGCATTGAGGCTGGCAATGGTGCAAGTACAAATTCCATTGTCCGAAGACCTGCTCAGAGGTGACACTGAAGCTACTGACACTTTCCTGGGGCAGTCCCTTAACAATCCAAGTAATCGAGACTTCCGGTTGTGGCTATGCGGAGCTAAGTCGCACATTTGGTGGCTCCCCCAAAAACGGACTTTTGGGCTCTTTTCAGAGCCCCCAACGGCACTTTTTCGACATTTTCCGGTGTGGGAAGGAGATTATAACAGCTCCCCGATAGTATATGGCTTCAACTAGGAGCGGGGCAACAAAAAAGGTGGTGGTGGACCCGAAGAAGGTGGGAGGGAAGAAGGACAAAATGGCGGCGGGCGGAGACCAGGCAGCGTGGATGCAGTGGGCGGAGGAGCAGCAGGAGGGTATCCAGCGCTGCTTCAGAGAGATTAAAGCAGACCTGCAAGAGCCGATGAAGGCTTCGATTGATAAGCTGCGAGACACAGACGGCCCAGGGGGTGGCGATCCGCAAGGCTCGACAAAAGAACTCTGACAACGAGGACGAGATCTTAGGCCTGGCGGTAAAGGTGGAGGCGAACGAGGCGCTCCACAAGAAATGGCAGGAGCGGTTCGAGAAGATGGAGAATCGGTCGAGGCGAAGAATCTGCGGATTCTGGGCCTCCTGGAGGGGCCTATGTGGTCACCATGTTGAACTTGCTGATGGGAGCGGGGTCCTTTTAGGGGCCCCTGGAGCTGGCAGGGGCCCATAGAGTGCTGGCGAGGAGGCACAAGGCTAACGAGTCTCCGCGGGTGGTGCTGGTGAGGTTCCATCGGTTCGTCGATCGGGAGTGTGTGCTCAGGTGTGCCAAGAAGGAGAGGAGCAGCAGGTGGGAGAACGCGGAGGTTCGAATATACCAGGACAGAAGTGCGGAGGTGGCGAAGAGGAGGGCCAGGTACAATCGAGCGAAGGCGGTGCTGCACAGGAAGGGGGTGAAGTTTGGCATGTTGCAGCCGGTGCGACTGTGGGTTACCTACAAGGACCGCACCATTATTCTGAGTCTCCGGAGGAGGCGTGGGCCTTTGTTCAGGCCAAGAAGTTGGACACAGATTGAGGGCCGGGATGGGCGATTGGGGACTGCGGTTGATATGTTATGTTTATTTTGTTTCGAGGATTTGTATTGCTCCGGGTTTCTTTTTCCCTGTGTTTTTCTCTTTCGGGTCGGTGAGGGTGGTTGGGGCGGGTTGGGCACTGTTTTGGTTGGGTTGGCCGAGGGGGGTAGGTAAACGGAACAGGGGTGGTGGACGGCGGTGATATGGGGCCCCGAGGGGGAGGCCCGAGTCGGGGGTGAGCGGACCGGGCCTGCGTCAGGTGGCAGGGCCTGGTAGGTGGAAAGCGCGGGTTTTTTCCCGTGCTGAAGACTCGAGGGGGCGGGGCAGGGGCGGGGAAACGAGGGTTGTTTCCCGCGCTTAGAATAGAAGGGGGAGGGGGAGAGCCTATTTGGGGGTGGGTGCGGGGGGGTGGGTGCGGGGGAATCGAGTTGCTGCTGCTATGGCCAAGGAGGAGTGGGGGGGGGGGGGGTGGGGTCGAGACGGGGGTATGCCGCTGTGGGGAATGGGCCGGGTGTGGGGTGCGGGCGCATGGCTGGCCGAGGAGGGGTCATGGCTAGTCGGCGGGGTAGGGGGTCGTGTAGCCCCCTAGTCCGGCTGATAACCTGGAATGTAAGGGGACTGAATGGGCCGGTTAAACGGGCCCGCGTGTTCGCGCACCTGAAGGGGCTCAAGGCGGATGTGGTTATGCTCCAGGAGACACACCTGAAGGTGGCAGACCAGGTAAGATTGAGGAAAGGGTGGGTAGGTCAGGTGTTTCACTCGGGGCTGGATGCCAAAAATCGAGGGGTGGCGATCTTGGTGGGAAAGAAGGTGCCATTCGAGCCGTCGAGCATTGTGGCAGATAATGGTGGTAGGTACATAATGGTAAGTGGTAAGTTGCAGGGAGAGAGGGTGGTACTGGTCAATGTGTATGCCCCGAACTGGGACGATGCAGGTTTTATGCGTCGTATGTTGGGTCGGATCCCAGACTTGGAAGTGGGGGGCCTGATAATGGGGGGAGACTTTAACACGGTGCTGGATCCGGCACTGGATCGCTCCAGGTCTAGGACGGGTAGGAAGCCGGCGGCGGCTAGAGTGTTGAGGGGATTTATGGACCAGACGGGAGGGGTGAACCCTTGGAGATTTGCAAGGCCGGGGGCTAGGGAATTTTCATTTTTCTCACATGTCCATAAGGCTTATTCCCGAATCGACTTTTTCACTTTGAGTAGGGCGCTGATAGCGAGAGTAGAAGATACCGAGTATTTGGCAATAGCCATTTCGGACCACGCCCCGCATTGGGTGGACTTGGAGGTGGGGGAGGAGAGGGACCAGCGCCCGCTGTGGAGCTTGGAGGTGGGGCTGTTGGCGGACGAGGAGGTGAGCGAGCGGGTCCAACAAAGTATAGAGAGGTACTTGGAGACCAACGACAACGATGAGGTCCGAGTGGGGATGGTATGGGAGGCGCTGAAGGCGGTGGTGAGGGGAGAGCTGATCCCCAATAGGGCCACAAGGAGCAGAGGGAGAGGGAGAGGCTGGTGGGGGAGATGGTGAGGGTAGACAGGAGGTATGCGGAAGAGCCTGAGGAAGGATTGTTGAGGAAGAGGCGCAGCCTCCAGGCCGAATTCGACCTGGTGACCACCAGGAAGGCGGAGGTGCAGTGGAGGAAGGCCCAGGGGGCGATTTACGAGTATGGGGAAAAGGCAAGCATGATGCTGGCGAATCAGCTTCGGAAGCAGGACGCAGCTAGGGAGATCGGGGGAGTTAAGGATAGGGGAGGGAGTGTGGTGCGGAGTGGGGTTGGCATCAATGGGGTCTTCAGGGACTTTTACGAGGAATTGTACCGATCCGAGCCCCACGGGAGGAGGGAGGGATGGGCTGCTTCCTGGACCAATTGAGATTTCCAAAGGTGGAAGAGGGACTGGTGGCGAGATTGGGGGCCCCGATTGGGCTGGAGGAGCTGATCAAAGGGATAGGAAGCATGCAGGTGGGGAAGGCACCGGGACCGGTCAGTTTCCCGGTCGAATTCTATAAAAAATATATGGACCTGTTGGGCCCGCTGTTAGTCAGGAACTTCAATGAGGCAATGGAGGGGGGGGCTTTGCCCCCGACGATGTCCCGGGCACTGATCTCCTTGATCCTGAAGCGGGTCAAGGATCCCCTGCAATGTGGGTCCATCAGACCGATTTCCTTGCTAATTGTAGATGCCAAGGGGCTGGCAAAGGTCTTAGCCACGAGGATTGAGGATTGTGTGCCGCAGATCATCCATGAAGACCAGACGGGGTTTGTGAAGGGGAAACAGTTGAACGCGAATGTGAGGAGGCTTTTGAACGTTATCATGATGCCGGCGAGGGAGGGGGAGGCGGAGATAGTGGTGGCGATGGACGCTGAGAAAGCCTTCGATAGGGTAGAGTGGGGGTACCTGTGGGAGGTGCTGAAGAGGTTTGGGTTTGGGGAGGGGTTTGTCAGGTGGGTTAGGCTGCTGTATGAGGTCCCGATGGCGAGTGTGGCCACAAACAGGAGGAGGTCCGAGTACTTTCGGTTGCACCGAGGGACGAGACAGGGGTGTCCCCTGTCCCCCCTGCTCTTTGCACTGGCGATTGAACCCCTGGCTATGGCACTGAGGGAATCAAGGAACTGGAGGGGGTTGGTGCGGGGTGGGGAGGAGCATAGGGTGTCGCTTTATGCGGACAACCTGCTGCTGTATGTGGCGGACCCGGTGGGAGGAATGCCAGAGGTAATGAGGATCCTGAGGGAATTCGGGGACTTTTCGGGGTACAAGCTCAATATGGGGAAGAGCGAGCTGTTCGTAGTTCATCCAGGGGACCAGGAGAGGGGGATTGGCGAGCTCCCACTAAAAATGGCGGAGAGGAGCTTCAGGTATTTGGGGGTCCAGGTGGCCAGGAACTGGGGGCCTGCATAGGCTAATTTTACAAGGCTGGTGGAGCAAATGGAGGAGGAGTTCAAGAGGTGGGACGCGTTGCCGCTGTCCTTGGCGGGTAGGGTGCAGTCAGTCAAGATGACGGTGCTCCCAAGGTTTTTATTCCTGTTCCAGTGCCTCCCCGTGTTTATCCCAAAGGCTTTTTGCAGGCGGGTTAACAGGAGTATAATGGGGTTTGTGTGGGCGCGAGGGACTCCGAGGGTGAGAAGGGTGTTCCTGGAGCGGAGTAGAGATAGGGGGGGACTGGCGCTGCCCAACCTCTGTGGGTACTACTGGGCTGCCAATGCGACAATGGTGCGCAAGTGGGTGATGGCGGGGGAGGGGGCTGCATGGAAGAGGCTGGAGACGGCATCCTGTGTGGGTACGAGTCTGGGGGCGCTGGCAACGGCGCCGCTGCCGCTCCCTCCAAGGAGGTATACCACGAGCCCGGTGGTGACGGCTGCCCTCAAAATTTGGGGGCAGTGGAGGCGGTACAGGGGGGAAGTTGGGGCCTCGGCGTGGACCCCAATATAGGGGAACCACCGGTTCGCCCCAGGAAGTGCAGGTGGAGGGTTTTCAGGGTGGCACAGGGCAGGGATACGAAAGTTGGGGGACCTGTTTGTGGACGGGAAGTTCGCGAGCCTGGGTGAGCTGGAGGAGAAGTACGGGCTCCCCCCGGGGAACACCTTCAGGTACTTACAGGTAAGGGCGTTTGCCAGACGGCAGGTGGTGGAATTCCCGCGGCTACTGCCACACACAGTACAGGACAGGGTGCTCTCGGGAGGGGGGGGGGTGGGTGGGAGTGGGGAAGATCTCGGAAACTTACCAGGTGATGCAGGAGGAGGAGGAGGCCTCGGTGGTGGAGGTAAAAGGTAAGTGGGAGGAGGAGTTGTGAGAGGAGATTGAGGAAGGGACGTGGGCAGATGCCCTGGGAAGGGTGAACTCTTCCTCATCGTGCACGAGGCTCAGCCTCATAGAGTTTAAGGTGCTGCACAGGGCACACATGACCGGGACAAGGATGAGCCGGTTTTTTGGGGGTGAGGACAGGTGTGTTAAGTGCTCAGGGAGCCCAGCAAATCACATCCATATGTTCTGGGCATGCCCAGCGTGGAGGAATTTTGGAAGGGCGTAGCGAGGACAGTGTCGAGGGTGGTAGGATCCAGGGTCAGACCGGGCTGGGGGTTCGCAATATTTGGGATGGCAGAGGAGCCGGGAGTGCAGGAGGCGAAAGAGGCCGGAATTCTGGCCTTTGCATCCTTGGTAGCCCGGCGAAGGATTCTTCTTCAGGGGAAAGATGCGAGGCCCCCAAGCGTGGAATCCTGGATCAACGATATGGCAGGGTTCATTAAATTGGAGGGGGTGAAATTCGCCTTGAGAGGATCGGTTCACGGGTTCTTTAGGCGGTGGCAACCATTCTTCGACTTTCTGGCAGAACGATAGACATTGGGCAATGGCAGCAGCAGCTCAGTGGCGGGGGGGGGTTTGGCCTTACTATTATTTTTGTTATTTACACTGAGGGGTCTGAGGGGGGGTATACACCTGTTGTGTTCAGTCGGGGTGTTAATGTTAATTTATTATTTATGTACGGTGGGGGGGGGGGGGGGGGGGTTATGGAGGGTTGCTTTTCTAGATTGTGTCTTGTACTTAACCCTGTTGGGTTTTCTTTTCTTTTTTTTCTCTCATTTTGTTATTGATATTTTATGAAAACCTTTAATAAATTTTTTTTTTAAAAAAACAATCCAAGTAATCAATTGGAGAACAAATTGCTATGACACCCTTGAAGACTGTAACCCACAGCTATGATGGCAGCAGTCTGAGCTTGCAAGGCAGAACTCAAGATGTTAGGTGGCTGCTCCTTGTCCTGCAATGGAAAGTGAGACATTGGCCATCAATATCGTTGATCCACGAGTGTGTTTATTGCTTTGGCTACCATTTCTGTTATGGAAAGGGTGGATCCCCAAACTCTGCACAAAACCCTGGACTAAAACCAGGTTTTGGGCTCCTCCATGCTGCTTGATTTGAATGCACGTTTCCGGCAGGCTGCCCAATGCATCAAGCATTTTGGTGTGTACAACAGTTGGTCTTTTACTGTAGACTTGCCCAGTGATGTCCTCATCTGAGTCCTCTGCAGCAGAACTAATGTACAACCATGGGGAGCAAGCATTTGTACTACCCTATCCCATTGCCCTGCCTGTGGGTCACCTTGTGCAAATGCTGCGTCCAGGCGAGCCTTTATGCTTAGTGTCAGTATCTGAGCGATGGTTAAGAGTGTGAAATTGAGTGACAGTGACCCTTCAGCTTCACGGTTTTCCTCCTCTATCATGACTGCCAGGCTGCAGTTCCTGGCTATCTGAAGTAAAAATGAGACAAGAGTGGAGTTGTGGTGATGGGAGATGAAGAAGCAAGACGTTCTTACCTACGTCATTTGCAGCTTGTAAGTCAGAAGAATTAGGGATGAGGGAAAAATGAGAATGAGAAGGAGGACTAGGTATGAGGATACTGTCTTTGTTAATGTTTCAGCCCTGTTGGTGGCCACGGCCTCAGTCGTAGCCAGTAATGGCTAGCACTGTCTTCTAGTTAACTCCTGCCTTCAGTTGGATGCCACTTACTGCAAGAGAAATGTGTCAGTGAGTGTCATACAATTTGAGCGATGTGGCTGTCACAATTGTATAACTGATATTGGCTACAAGCTGTAGTGTGTGAATCTGAGGCCTTTGGCAGTGCTCAGTGTATGAGGGTGTGGTGAATTTTAAATGTATGGTCCTGATTGATAAAAGATCTTTGGTAGGTATTCATTCGATCTAGGTGTGGTGAATTGAGCAATGCCAAAGGTTAGTGATGCTGCTGGTGGGATTTGGTATATGAAGATGTATCCACTGACCTTGATTATTAAACAGCTTCCAGGTTCTTGGAGCTGCACGGCTGGCAGCAATCCCCACAGCTAAATGTGCCTGTGCCTTTTGTCCATGTGTCTGGAGAGTCTCCTGCTACGCTCCGCACACCAGCACCCACTGCGGATTGAAGCCATCTCTCTTTCTTTCCACCTCGTCCACCAAGATATCCAGCCACGTTTTTGAAAACCTGGAGGCTTCCTCTTTCCTATGCTCTGCCACTTTTCCTCTTTTCCCACGGTCAGAATATCAACGGCTGACTCAACTGGTAGCATCCTTGCCCCCCCACCGGCTCACAAAGTTCTGGCTCCAAATCCCGCTCCGGGGTTTGAGTTGAAAAATCAAGGCTGACACTCCAATGCAGTACCGAGAGAGCATTGGAGGTGCTGACTTTCAAATGAGGTATTAACCTGAGGCCCCATCTTCCTGCTTGGGTAGCTCTATAAGGTTCCATGGCACTATTTTGAAGAAGAGCAGGGGAATTATCCCCAGTGACCTGGCCAATATTTATCCCTCCAACAACACACAAGATTATCTGGTCGTTGCTACGTGGGTTTTTGTGGGAGTTTGTTGTGTGCATATTCGCTGCTGTATTTTCTACATTATAGCAGTAACTCCACTTCAAAAAGTCCTTCATTGGCTCTAAAATGCTTTTGAAATGTCCAGTGGTCATGAAAAGCGTTATCTTTACAAATGCACTCTGCAGGGGAGGTTTGAGAAAAGGTAGGGAGTGTTTGAGGAGTTGTTCGTCGCGGAGGGGGCAGGGGTGAAAAAGGGAAAAAAATCTGTCGACTGTATAGTTGATTGCTGGGAATTAAGTTTCCCGGGGAGTTTATTTGCTGTAACCTTTTTTGATCCATGTTTGTAATAAAATACATTCTTTTAAAAATCTACACAAATGCAAGTCTTTCTTTCTTTGTAGAACAGCTCCTAGTGCCCACTGCAATCAGAGTACACCTCCCCTTTAAGAAATGCAGCCTAGTTTTAATTATTTGCAGGGTAGCTGTAAGAAATGCTAGTTAATAGCGATAGTCAGCTCCCACTGCAAACTGTGAACAACACATGAAATGCTGGCTGCGCACACAAATCACTATAATTAGCAGGTGGCATGGAATGTGCGTCCTGTCTGCATTCTAGTCTTCATTATTCCTTTGCCCATTTTTGGGGGTTAACCAATTTATATCACAGGAAGCAGCAGGGCCCTGATGGGATTTCAGCATTAGGGAATGGGTTTTAAATTAGAAAATAAATCAGCATAGTTCAGCAAGGCTGACTGGAAAGCAAATCAGTCTGGGATAGACTACGGATGACAGTAATTTAGATCAGCAGTTTTGGAAAATGTCCAATAAAGTATCCTAAGTAAAAATTCAATGAAGTATCCTAATACTCAGTGCTGTAAACAAATAAATTACTTCCCTCGGAGAGGCATGGTCAGAACTTTGCTTCCCCAGACCTAGAAAGCTTCAATTGTATGGTCTCCTGTTAAATGCATCCATATACGGCTTAGGTCACTGTCTGTGCGGAGTCTGCACGTTCTCCCCGGGCGTGATTCTCCGACCCGGCGGGGGGTCGGAGAATCGCCGGGGGCTGGCGTGAATCCCGCCCCCGCCGGTTGCCGAATTCTCCGGCACCGGATGTTCGGCGGGGGCGGGAATCACACCGCGCCGGTTGGCGGGCCCCCCTCCCCCGCGATTCTCCGGCCCGGATGGGCCTAAGTCCCGCCGCTAAAATGCCTGTCCCGCCGGCGTAGATTAAACCACCTACCTTACCGGCGGGACAAGGCGGCGCGAAAGGGTTCCAGGGTCCTGGCGGCGCGATCTGGCCCCGGGGGGTGCCCCCGCGGTGGCCTGGCCTACGATCGGGCCCACCGATCCGCGGGCGGGCCTATGCCGTGGGGGCACTCTTTCCCTTCCGCCTCCGCCACGGTCTCCACCATGGCGGAAGCAGAAGAGACTCCCTCCAATGCGCATGCGCGGGAATGCCGTCAGCGGCCGCTAACGCTCCCGCGCATGCGCCACCCGGAGATGTCATTTCCGCGCCAGCTGGCGGGGCACCAAAGGCCTTTTCCGCCAGCAGGCGGGGCGGAAATTCGTCCGCCGCCGACCTAGCCCCTCAAGGTTAGGGCTCGGCCCCCAAAGATGGTGCATTCCGCACCTTTGGGGCGGCGCGATGCCCGACTGATTTGCGCCGTTTTAGGCGCCAGTCGGCGGATATCGCGCCATTTCCAGAGAATTTCGCCCCCAGTGTCTGTGTGGATTTCCTCCGGATGCTCCCGTTTCCTCCCACAAGTCCCGAAAGACGTGCTTGTTAGGTGGATTGAACATTCTGAATTCTCCATCAGTGTACCCGAACAGGCGCCGGAATGTGGCGACGAGGGGCTTTTCACAGTAACTTCATTTCAGTGTCAATGTAAGCCTACTTGTGACAATAATACAGATTATTATTATTACAGCAGCTGCGTTTAGTATGTTGCTGTTAGCTCAAAACTTACGGATACCATCTTGGTACGTGAGCATCAGTGCCGATCATCCCACAAATACCAACTTTTTCAATGCAGGTCATTAGTTTTTCAGAAGAGAGCATTTAACACATGTAGGCTTACATTAACACTGCAATGAAATTACTGTGAAAAGCCCCTAGTCGCCACACTCCAGCGCCTGTTCAGGTACACTGAGGGAGAATTCAGAATGTCCAAATGACCTAACAGCACGTCTTTCGGGACTTGTGGGAGGAAACCGGAGCACCCGGAGGAAATCCACAAAGACACGGGGAGAACATGCAGACTCCACACAGACAGTGACCCAATCCCAGAATCGATTCCGGATCCCTGGCGCTGTAAAGCAACAATTCTATCACTGCTACCGAAGGTGGTATTGGGTCAGTTTCTTGTGGTGAACATAATCCCACAGTGGTGAAGATAATCCCACAGTGCTGTTCCGCAAGGAGTTCAAAGATGTTGATCCATACAGTGATAGCAGCAATACCACTTGCATTTCCTCCTTCTTACATGCCTTGTATTTTAACAATTTATCCAAGTCACAAATTGTCCTTCCTGGAATGAACATACAAACATGTGAAAATGTCAGGCACAGCAGGACGCGTTCGTCAATCCAGCCTCCCCCAGATATCATGGTGCCTTATGCATCACGATACAGACATTCCCTACCCATCAGTACATGCACATAGAATCCTTACAGTGCAGAAGGAGGTAATTTGGCCCATTGAGTCTGCACTGACCCTCCGAAAGAGCACCCACTCACTTAGGCCTAGTACCCCACTTTATCCCTGTTACTCCACCTGCTCTACACATCTTTGGACTGTAGGAGGAAACCGGAGAACCTGGAGGAAGCCAACGCAGATGCAGGGAGAATGTGCAAACTCCACAGAGTTACCCAAGGCCAGAATCGAACCTGGGACACTGAACAAAGAACCAAAGAACAAAAAAATGTACAGCACAGGAACAGGCCCTTCGGCCCTCCAAGCCCGTGCCGACCATGCTGCCCGACTAAACTACAATCTTCTACACTTCCTGGGTCCGTATCCCTCTATTCCCATCCTATTCATGTATTTGTCAAGATGCCCCATAAATGTCACTATCGTCCCTGCCTCCACTACCTCCTCCGGTAGCGAGTTCCAGGCACCCACTACCCTCTGCGTAAAAAACTTGCCTCGTACATCTACTCTAAACCTTGCCCCTCTCACCTTAAACCTATGTCCCCTAGTAATTGACCCCTCTACCCTGGGGAAAAGCCTCTGACTATCCACTCTGTCTATGCCCCTCATAATTTTGTAGACCTCTATCAGGTCTCCCCTCAACCTCCTTCGTTCCAGTGAGAACAAACCGAGTTTATTCAACCGCTCCTCATAGCTAATGCCCTCCATACCAGGCAACATTCTGGTAAATCTCTTCTGCACCCTCTCTAAAGCCTCCACATCCTTCTGGTAGTGTGGCGACCAGAATTGAACACTATACTCCAAGTGTGGCCTAACTAAGGTTCTATACAGCTGCAACATGACTTGCCAATTCTTATACTCAATGCCCCGGCCAATGAAGGCAAGCATGCCGAATGCCTTCTTGACTACCTTCTCCACCTGTGTTGCCCCTTTCAGTGACCTGTGGACCTGTACTCCTAGATCTCTTTGACTTTCAATACTCTTGAGGGTTCTACCATTCACTGTATATTCCCTACCTGCATTAGACCTTCCAAAATGCATTACCTCACATTTGTCCGGATTAAACTCCATCTGCCATCTCTCCGCCCAAGTCTCCAAACAATCTAAATCCTGCTGTATCCCCTGACAGTCCTCATCGCTATCCGCAATTCCACCAGCCTTTGTGTCGTCTGCAAACTTACTAATCAGGCCAGTTACATTTTCCTCCAAATCATTTACATATACTACAAACAGCAAAGGTCCCAGCACTGATCCCTGTGGAACACCACTGGTCACAGCCCTCCAATTAGAAAAGCATCCTTCCATTGCTACTCTCTGCCTTCTATGACCTAGCCAGTTCTGTATCCACCTTGCCAGCTCACCCCTGATCCCATGTGACTTCACCTTTTGTACTAGTCTACCATGAGGGACCTTGTCAAAGGCCTTACTGAAGTCCATATAGACAACATCCATTGCCCTACCTGCATCAATCATCTTAGTGACATCCTCGAAAAATTCTATCAAGTTAGTGAGACACGACCTCCCCTTCACAAAACCATGCTGCCTCTCACTAATACGTCCATTTGCTTCCAAATGGGAATAGATCCTGTCTCAAAGAATTCTCTCCAGTAATTTCCCTACCACTGAAGTAAGGCTCACCGGCCTGTAGTTCCCTGAATTATCCTTGACGAATGTGATATAAAATAATTGTTTTAGAGTTATTAGTTACTGTAATGTAGAGATAGGCCAGTCTCATTCTGGTGAGTTCTCAGACAAAGGATTTCAGAACGCATGGCAAAGCAAGGGGGAGGAGTGTCCAGCAAAGGAGGAGAAAAGGATGCTGGGTCATAGGGGGCCAGAGGAAGGGATTGGAAGTGAGCCAATTAGGATGTATGGCCAGGTCAGGAGGTGTATAGGATGACCTATTGGAATCGTGTATGTGAAACTTGATGCCATTTGAATGTATTTGCAGAAATCCCTTTGTCTCCTTCTTCATTTGTTTTCCAAGGGTCTAGGAGACTAGTTCTGTGTCCTGTGCCTCTGTGAAATGAATCAGGCTTGCAAGTCAAATAAAATAACTAATGCTGTACCTGCAAATCCATCTCGACTTTTATTGAGGCCAGACTGACGGGTAAAGAAATTTATATTTGTCATCCTTGCTACCCTTCTTAAACAGAGGAACAACATTGGCTATTCTCCAGTCCTCCGGGACATCCCCTGAAGACAGTGAGGATCCAAAGATTTCTGTCAAGGCCTCAGCAATTTCCTCTCCAGCCTCCTTCAGTATTCTGGGGTAGATCCCATCAGCCCTGGGGACTTATCTACCTTAATATTTTTTAAGACACCCAACACCTCGTCTTTTTGGATCTCAATGTGACCCAGGCTATCTACACACCCTTCTCCAGACTCAACATCTACCAATTCCTTCTCTTTGGTGAATACTGATGCAAAGTATTCATTTAGTACCTCGCCCATTTCCTCTGGCTCCACACATAGATTCCCTTGCCTATCCTTCAGTGGGCCAACCCTTTCCCTGGCTACCCTCTTGCTTGGTACTGAGAAGCAGCGTGCTAACCATATGTGCTGCTATTTGTCCCTGTAATAATAATAATCATCGCTCATTGTCACGAGTAGGCTTCAATGAAGTTATTATGAAAAGCCCCTGGTCACCACATTCCGGCGCCTGTTCGGGGAGGCTGGTACGGGAACCAGTTGCAACCAAACACTTGGCTCTTGGACACAGAAAGGGACAGAACATTTTATAAGTTGCTCCTTGAAACAGGTTTTACATGGCAAAACATTCTAGCGTAGAACACCACAACACTGCAGTATATAGCTGTGTGTGGAAATGAATGAGTGAACGATTAAGGAGCGAAGAAATACAATGAAAAGGATTATGCTGCGAATAAGCTCTGATGTCAACCTTTCCGCTCAATTGTTTTCCGCATCTTGTTGCTGCTGGCAGTCATGCATTTTACATGAGGTGACAATAGCTGCCCACTTCTGCACTGTTGCTTGTTATACACAGCCTTCTCCAGCAAACAATTCGATGCACATATTGGGAGATGCAATATAAGAGGACATTTTGCCACTTGAGTATCCAGGCCATCAGTTCCTTATGTGTAGATAGCTTTTCTTAATAAACTGCTTGCTGTTACTTACTTGCCACATATTGGTTCACAGAACAAATCCATTGACATAGCAGCAATATAGAGTATGACAGTAAAACCTTTTTTTTTGTTCCTTTTATTTAATAAATTTAGAAAACCCAATTCATTTTTTTTCCAATTATGGGGCAATTTAGTGTGGCCAATCCACCTACCCTGCACATTTTTGGGTTGTGGGGGCAAAACCCACGCAAACAGGGGGAGAATGTGCAAACTCCACACGGACAGTGACCCAGAAGCGGTATCGAACCTGGGACCTCGGTGCCGTGAGGCAGCAATGCTAACCACTGCACCACCATGCTGCCCTGCTCCAGTAAAACCTAAGCATGTGTGTGCCCTTGAAAATTACATAGCCATTTCCCCCATTGCTGGGCCTTCTGTGTTTGTATGAGACATTTGGAGGGACCAATATACAATAAGCACCATGGGCGCGATTCTCCACTCCCACGCTGAAGTGCCCACTCCGGCGTGAACGCCGTCGAGGTTCACGACGGCGCGAAGCGGCCACGATCCCGACCGATTCAGGTCCCGAAAATGGGTTAGGATCGGGGCCGCAAGAACCTCGGGGGGGGGGCGTGTCGCGAAGGCCGCGTCATCACAGCGCGACGCCCGAATGACGTGGCGCTGCGTCATAAATGGCACGATCAGCGCACGGAGGACCCGGAGGCGAAGAGAGGAGATGGCTGAGCCCCGAAGAGCCGCACCGAGGTTCCGGGACACGGACCTGGACACCCTGGTGGATGAGGTGGAACAGAGAAGGGACACCCTCTGCCCAAGACGTGGGCATCGCCAGCCATCCAGTGCGGTGAGGCGCGGCTGGCGGGAGGTGGGGACCGCAGTCAGTGCTGTGGGGCAGACCCCCCGGACGGGAGAGCAGTGCCGCAAGAAGCTGCACGACCTCACCCGGGCTGCCAGGGTAAGTGCCATGAGGGTGCCCCCAGGCCTCCCCCCCCCCTCCCGGCACGGGAGGGGGGGGGGGAAGTGGGGTGGGGGGGGGGGGTTGGGAGTGTTGGGGGGGACTGGGGCATCAGGGGCGGTGCTGGGGTAGGATCAGGGGGGTTGGGAGTGTTGGGGGGGACTGGGCATCAGGGGCGATGTTGGGGGGGTCAGGGTGCCCAACTATCTACTCGACCCACATGAGCCCCGGGACCCCCCGGAGCGAAGCCATGGCGTGCTGTCTCCTGAACCAGCAACAATGTTGTCATATCTGCATGCCCTATGATACCCGCCCAATGGTGATGCTTTATCCAAACCCCCACCCCCCTCAGGACAAGGCAGCGCACCACCAGCGTGAGCGCATGAGAACCGGAGGGGGTTCTCCGGTCCTGCACCCACTAACCGTTCACGAGCAGAGGGCCCTGGACCTCGCTGGGGGATCCGCCACCCGGGAGGTCGCGCCATGCCAGGTCGGGGGCGCAGAAGCAAGTGAGAGAACCCTGCATGTCCTCACCATCCCCCAACCCGTCATCGACCCCCTCACACTCTGGCCACTGCACCCCCGATCCCATCCCCCCTCACACTCTGGCCACTGCACCCCCGATCCCATCCCCCCTCACACTCTGGCCACTGCACCCTCGATCCCATCCCCCCTCACACTCTGGCCACTGCACCCCCGATCCCATCCCCCCTCACACTCTGGCCACTGCACCCCCGATCCCATCCCCCCTCTCACTCTGGCCACTGCAACCCCGATCCCATCCCCCCTCACACTCTGGCCACTGCACCCCGATCCCATCCCCCCTCACACTCTGGCCACTGCACCCTCGATCCCATCCCCCCTCACACTCTGGCCACTGCAACCCCGATCCCATCCCCCCTCACACTCTGGCCACTGCATCCCGATCCCATCCCCCCTCACACTCTGGCCATTGCACCCTCGATCCCATCCCCCCTCACACTCTGGCCACTGCAACCCCGATCCCATCCCCCCTCACACTCTGGCCACTGCACCCCGATCCCATCCCCCCTCACACTCTGGCCATTGCACCCTCGATCTCATCCCCCCTCACACTCTGGCCATTGCACCCCCGATCCCCTCCCCCCTCACACTGTGCACCCACCACCACCATACACCCGGGCCACCGTGTCTAACGAACCCCAAATCTTTTATGTTCCCCAGGGCCACCCGCCGAACCTTCAGGGACGTCTCGCCCAGGAAGCAGCGCAACGCCACCCACCGCAACGGCACCCAGGGACGCACGCCAGAGGTTGGCAGTCGGTCGGACAGGAGGGCAGACCCCTCAGTCTGGGACGCAGGACCGGGACACTCAGACCACCAGGACAGACATTAGTCAGGGGCACAGGGTGGACAGTCATGCCGAAGCCCACATCATGGCCACACACCCGCTGGATCGAACTGGAGGTCAAGACGACATGGCCCGCATGGAGCTTGTGCTGGGCCATGAGGGGGACCAGTACACACCAGACTTCCTGGCGGATGATGACCTCGAGCTTGTGGCACTGCTGTCTCCCACACCATTCACCATCGCAGAGACACTCACCTCAGTTGGGCAGATAAGTGATGAGGCTCCCGGGTCACGGTCTGGTGCGCACCCCACAGCCGAGCAGGTACAGCAGGTGGAGTTTGGAGCAGCCGAGGGGCTGGACGGTCGGAGGGCAGCCCAGGCCCAGCAACCAGCTGCCACCCAGACGGTTCCCGGGTTCCTGGATGTAATTGACCCACCCGGACAACCGATGCATGTGGACACCGAGGGACTGAATAATGGGATGAGGGCCATCTTCCAGGACCTGCACACGCAGCTGGAGGAGTCTATCCGCGTCCAGGAGCAGGGAGTGGTGCCGCTCATCGCATCCACCCAGGCCGGCACCGCACGGGTGGCGTCCGCGGTGGAGGCAATGGGTGAAAGGGTTTCGGCCATGGGTCAGGTTCTGCAAGGCGTTGCGATTCACGTGCACACGTCATCCATGGCCCAGGAGAGGGCTGCCCTCTCACAGGCAGCCATCTCACAGAGCCAACACGACATTGCCGCCGCTCTCGGGGCCCTGGCTGAGTCTCACCATGCCATGGCCCGGTCCCAGCAGGCCATGGCACAGTCCCAGCAGTCAGTCGCAGAGAGCATAGACCACCTGGCGCACGTGATGGATGGCGTCGCGCACTCACAGGTCGAGATCGCACAGACCTTGGCAGGAATGTGGCACTCACTGGGCCCCGTCTCGGCGAACATTCGGAACGTGGTCGATACCGCTGCAGGCCTCTAGGACTGGCAGCGCCAGGTGTCGGTGGTGCGACGGGGCATGTCTCCGAGTGCATCTCCGTCCCACAGTGAGGCCCGGGGGCCACCGGGCTCCCCGAGGGAGGAGGAGATTCTGGGGCCCGTTCCGGTAGCTCCATCAAGGGACGTCCCGGTACATTCGGCCTCCCCCCCCCCATTCCGTCCCTGCCGCATCTGGTGGGGAGCGGGCAGGTCAGGGTGGCACCACGCCATCCAGCATGCCCGCCAAGCAGCCTGGCCCATCGAAGCCGGGCCGCTCCAGGAAACGCGTGCCGACGGGGAGCCAAGTCGAAGGGCGTGATTCTCAGCAGTCCGCCTCCACTCCTGCTGTACCATCTGGGAACACACCTAGATGTAGTGGTCGGGCCTGTAAGGCAAAGACGGTAGGCACGGAAGAAGTTGGCACGGGTGCAGGGCACAGTCTAGTTGTAGTAGGTAGGGCACCTATGTTAACCTCACGAATAAACTCACTGTTAAATCTGACTTGTAAGACTGTGTGCGATGTCCGGTGCCAGGGGGCTCGTGACGGTGCCCGATTGGCGTCGTGGTATACGAACCGTTCAACGTCTGTTCCGGATGTGCTGACCCTTTCCCCCCTGCCTCCCATAATCGGACACCGTTGTCCTCGGTACACCGACGCCAGCCACCCCACACGGGCATGTGGTGAGATATCCGTCACGAAGGCTGTGACCACCGGAGTGCATGGTTCAGCTATAGCCATGAGTCAGACCTCGGCTGGCGAATCTCAGCACACAACTCATCGCAGAGCGGGCTGCCATCATTCAACATGGCACTGTTCACACCCGCTTACACAATCATCAATGTTGTGCAATCCCGTAGTGCCGCAGTGGTAAGGTGATGTGGAATTGTTGCCGTGAACATGGTGCGGGGGGGTGGTGGGTGCTGTGTGGTGCCCGTGTACAGGAGCGATGGTGCAAGTGGCAGTGTTCAGCGAATCCCACCCCCACAGTGCGTGAACCGTGCGGCCACCAACGCATCGCGTGCCCGCTGTCCTCGACGGTGCCGTCGCGCAGCCTCCTGGACGTAACGAGCAGCCGGGCAGTGCCTGTGTCCTGCGCCCCCCCCCCCCCCCCCGATGCACGCCATCATCTTCATCCTCCGCATCCTCCTCTTCCCCATCCCCCTCGTTTGCGTTGGCTCCGGTGCCGTCGGGTCCTCCCTCCGGCTCCTCCACCAGGTCATCTCCCCTCTGCATGGCAATGTTGTGCAGCGCACAGCAGACCACAACTATGCGACCGACCCTGTCGGGTTGGTACTGCAGGGCCCCTCCTGATCGGTCCAGGCATCTAAATCGCATCTTCAGCAGCCCGAAGCACCGCTCCACCACACCCCTGGTTGCTGCATGTGCCTCGTTGTATAGGCTCTCCGCGTTGGTGTGAGGCCTCCGTATTGGCGTCAGCAGCCATGACCTCAATGGATAGCCCTTGTCGCCCAGCAACCAGCCCCTCAACCGGGGGGTCATCCATCGAACATTGCGGGGATGAATGACTGTGCCAGAATGTAGGCGTCATGCACACTGCCGGGGTACTTTGCACACACGTGCATGATCGTCATATGGGGAGGGTCGCACACCACCTGAATGTTCATGGAGTATGCGCCCTTTCTGTTTATGAACACGTCCCTGTTGTCTGCAGGCGGGCGCATGGGGACGTGCACACCATCGATGACACCCTGGACCATCGGTATCCCGGCCACCTTGGCGAATCCACGTGCCTGTGCTTCCTGCTGTGCTCGGTCCTCAGGGAATTGAATGTACCTGTCCGCGATGGCGTACAAGGAATTGAATGTACCTGTCCTCCTGCTCCACCTGCTCCTCCTCCTCCTCCTCCTGCTCCTGCTCCCCCCAAGCACTTCCTCTGCATTCCTCGACGTCTGGGGGGTCAATGTTCCCCTCGGCATCCCCCTGTACATTCAGGTCCTGAGCGCCTGCGGCCTGCGCGTCGACGACGGGCCACTCCGCGGCCATCCCCTCTGCTGCACCGGCAACCGCTGCATCTGGAGCCACTGTGGACTATCTGACTACGCTGCCGGATGGCAAACTCCAGAGCTGTGGCTCCAACCACAGCAGTAAACATCGCTGTCTGGTTGGCAAACATGGTGACCTGCAGGAGGGTGGTGGGGGGCAGAGAAACGACATGTTACACGGAGGTTCTTCCACACCTCGGCAGCCGGGTTGCATGGGATACCTGTGTGCCCCGGTGGCCTGGTCGCGCTGCAGACACGCAGCCAGCCTAACACCTGGACACTGTCTGCGCCCAACGGTCAGTTCACACCGTACTGCTCACCAGTGTGCCGTTCCCCTGTGCCCATCAGCCACACGACAACCTGCGGCCGTGTCCTCGGCAGCGTCCTGCCATACCAGGGCGGCTGACATGTGGCATCCGCGGATGGACGATACCATCCACACTCTCCCTCACCCCCCCTCCCACCTGCACACTCAACCCCCCCCCACCTGCACACTCTCCCTCAACCCCCCCCCACCTGCACACTCTCCCTTACCCCCCTCCCACCTGCACACTCTCCCACATCCCCCTCCCACCTGCACACTCTCCTTCATTCCCCCTCCCACCTGCACACTCTCCCAACCCCCCTCCCACCTGCACACTCTCCCACATCCCCCTCCCACCTGCACACTCTCCCACATCCCCCTTCCCACCTGCACACTCTCCCACATCCCCCTTCCCACCTGCACACTCTCCCTCATCCCCCCTCCCACCTGCAGACTCTCCCTCATCCCCCCTCCCACCTGCACACTCTCACTCACCCCCTCCCACCTGCACACTCTCCCTCATCCCCCCTCCCACCTGCACACTCTCCCTCACCCCCCCTCCCACCTGCACACTCTCCCTCATTCCCCTCCCACCTGCACACTCTCCCTCACCCCCCCTCCCACCTGCACACTCTCCCTCATCCCCCCTCCCACCTGCACGCTCTCCCTCATCCCCCCTCCCACCTGCACACTCTCCCTCACCCCCCCTCCCACCTGCACACTCTCCCTCATTCCCCTCCCACCTGCACACTCTCACTCACCCCCGCTCACCTGCACACTCTCCCTCACCCCCCCTCCCACCTGCACACTCTCCCGCATCCCCCCCTCCCACCTGCACACTCTCCCTCATCCCCTCTCCCACCTGCACACTCTTCCTCACCCCCGCTTGCCGTCTTGTCGCGAGCTGGTAGCGAGCGTAGATTTGGTTAACTGGGCGAACGTAGAGACTTCTCAGTGCTGTGAACGCCGTCTGGAAATCGCCGGTGTCTTCAATGAGGGTGAAAATCTCCGTGCTCACCCTCGAGTGCAGGACCTGCAGTTTTTGTTCGTCTGAGACTCGGCCTGTGGTCGATCTGATGTAGGCCTCGAAGCAAGTCTGCCAGTGTTTGAAGGCTGCTGCCGCATTCACTGCATGGGGGCTGATCCTCAGGCATTCTGGAATGATCCTGAGCTCCATAGTCCTTTTTAGGCACGCTTAATAAATTGTAGCGCACAAAGACTCCCTGAGACGAATAGAGTGAAGTCGATGAGGCTTTATTAAGCGTGTCTGTTCCCCAGCAGCCCGATAGTAAACTGGCCTGCGGGGGAAGACACCGGCTTCTTATACTTCGCCTTCAGGGCGGAGCTTGAGGTCAACGGCCAACCAGGACCCGGGATCTGTCAGCCAATGACATTAGGGCTTCCAGTCCCACATGACCCCCAATACATACTACCACATTCACCCCTTGTCAAAAATGAACCCGGCGGGGTGATGCTTCGTATGGTGGTAAGGGTTTGCAGGGCTGGTCCTTGGAGGATAGAACAGTTACATGGTAGTACAGTATTGGACAGTTTCGTCCTGTTACAACTATTTACAGAGGGTATAGGAAAAACAAAATGTTCATTGAACAGTCCATCTTTGTTTTACATCGACGCCACGAGTCGGTCGGGCGGTCTGGTCGTCCGTGTCGATCGCCTCGGCCCCGGCGGTGGTGGTGGTGCTTGTACCAGTGTTGTTGCTTCCGGGAGCCGCACGGTTTCAGCTGTCGGTGCAAAGGGGAGGGGGACTGATCCTCCTGGGAAGGGGGCGGTCGCGGGGTGCGGCGGTGGCAGGACGGGGGGCGGTTGGGTTGATGGTGTCGGGGGGGTGTGCGTGGTGCCGGCGGGCGCCAGATCCCACAGGGAGACCGTGTCCTGTCGGCCGTCGGGGTACTCCACGTAGGCGTACTGGGGGTTTGCGTGGAGGAGGTGAACCCTTTCGACCAACGGGTCCGCCTTATGTGCCCGCACGTGCTTTCGGAGCAGGATGGGTCCTGGGGCCGCCAGCCAGGTCGGCAGCGACGTTCCAGAGGAGGACCTCCTAGGGAAGACAAGGAGACGCTCGTGAGGCGTTTGATTAGGGCTTGTACATAATAACGACCGGATGGAATGGAGAGCGTCCGGGAGGACCTCCTGCCACCGTGAAACTGGGAGATCCCTGGACCGTAGGGCCAGTAGGACGGCCTTCCAGACCGTGCCGTTCTCCCTTTCTACTTGCCCGTTCCCCCGGGGGTTGTAGCTGGTCGTCCTGCTTGAGGCTATGCCCTTGCTGAGCAGGAACTGGTGCAGCTCGTCACTCATGAAAGAGGACCCCCTGTCGCTGTGGGCGTATGCGGGGTAACCGAACAGTGTGAAGATGCTGTTCGGGGCTTTAATGACTGTGGCCGCGGTCATGTCGGAGCAGGGAATGGCAAAAGGGAAGCGGGAGTATTCGTCCACTACATTAAGGAAATATGCGTTGCGGTCGGTGGAGGGGAGGGGCCCTTTGAAATTGAGACTGAGGCGTTCAAAGGGGCGGGAAGCCTTAATCAGGTGCACTCCATCTGGCCTGAAAAAATGCGGCTTGCATTCCGCGCAGATGTGGCAGTCCCTTGTGACTGTACGGACCTCTTCTAAAGAGTATGGGAGATTGCGGGACTTGATGAAGTGGAAAACCGAGTGACCCCCGGGTGGCAGAGGTCCTCGTGGAGGGTTTGGAGGCGGTCAATTTGTGCGTTGGCACATGTGCCGCGGGACAGGGCATCGGACGGCTCGTTCAGCTTTCCGGGACGATACAAGATCTCATAGTTGAAGGTGGAGAGCTCGATCCTCCACCTTAAGATCTTGTCATTTTTAATCTTGCCTCGCTGTGCATTATCGAACATGAAGGCTACCGACCGTTGGTCAGTGAGGAGAGTGAATCTCCTACCGGCCAGGTAATGCCTCCAATGTCGCACAGCTTCCACTATGGCTTGGGCTTCCTTTTCCACTGAGGAGTGGCGGAGTTCTGAGGCGTGGAGGGTTCGGGAGAAGAAGGCCACGGGTCTGCCCGCTTGGTTAAGGGTAGCCGCTAGAGCTACGTCGGAGGCGTCGTTCTCGACCTGGAAGGGGAGGGACTCGTCGATGGCGCGCATCGTGGCCTTTGCGATGTCCGCTTTGATGCGGCTGAAGGCCTGGCAAGCCTCTGTCGACAGAGGGAAGGTCGTGGTCTGTATTAGGGGGGGGGCCTTGTCTGCGTACTGGGCGTAGTACGAAAAGAACCCCAGGCAGCGTTTCAGGGCTTTTGAGCAGTGCGGGAGGGGAAATTCCATGAGGGGGCGCATACGTTCGGGGTCGGGGCCTATTATCCCATTGCGTACTATGTGGCCCAGAATGGCTAGCCGGTCGGTGCTAAAAACGCACTTGTCCTCGTTGTTCAAGGCTTTGGCGGTCTGGAGGAATTTTTGGAGGTTGGCGTCGTGGTCCTGCTGGTCGTGGCCGCAGATGGTTACATTGTCGAGATACAGGAACGTGGCCCGTAACCCATGTTGATCAACCATTCGGTCCATCTCCCGTTGGAAGACCAAGACCCCGTTTGTGACGCCAAAAGGGACCCATAGGAAATGGTATAATCGCCCGTCTGCCTCGAAGGCTGTGTACTTGCGGTCACTTGGGCGGATGGGGAGCTGATGGTAGGCGGACTTGAGGTCCACGGTGGAGAAGACTTTATGCTGGGCAATGCGATTGACCATGTCGGATTTGCGGGGGAGAGGGTACGCGTCTAGTTGTGTGTACCTGTTGATGGTCTGGCTATAGTCAATGACCATCCTTTGTTTCTCCCCTGTCTTCACTACTACCACCTGCGCTCTCCAGGGACTATTGCTGGCCTGGATTATGCCCTCCTTTAGTAGCTACTGGACTTCGGACCGAATGAAGGTCCGGTCCTGGGCGCTGTACCGTCTGCTCCTAGTGGCGACGGGTTTGCAATCCGGGGTGAGGTTCGCAAACAAGGACGGGGGTTGCACCTTGAGGGTAGCGAGGCCGCAGATAGTGAGTGGGGGTATGGGGCCGCCGAATTTAAACGTAAGGCTCTGTAGATTACATTGGAAATCTAATCCCAGCAAGGTGGGGGCACAGAGTTGGGGAAGGACGTTAAGTTTGTAGTTTTTGAATTCCCTCCCCTGTACCGTTAGGGTAACTATGCAGAATCCCTGGATCTGTACGGAGTGGGATCCTGCAGCTAGGCAAATCTTTTGTGCGCTGGGGTAGGTAGTTAAGGAACAGCGTCTTACCGTGTCGGGGTGTATAAAACTTTCCGTGCTCCCGGAGTCGACTAGGCATGGCGTCTCGTGGCCATTAATTAGGACCGTTGTCGTCGTCGTCTGGAGAGTCCGGGGCCGAGCCCGATCGAGCGTAACCGAAGCGAGCCGTGGTTGTAGTAGTGGGGTGGGGTCCGTTGTTGCCGTCCAAGATGGCGTCGGGGATGGACAAAATGGCCGCCCCCATACATCGCACGTGGCTGGGGGGTCACAAGATGGCGTCGGGGTGGACAAAATGGCCGCCCCCATGCGTCGTACAGGTCGGGGGCGGTCCAAGATGGCGGCGCCCCTCCTGCCCTCGTGGTGGTCGGGACCCAAAATGGCGGCGTCTGCGGGTCGCACAACGGCGCCCCTCCTCCCCTCGTGGTGCTCGGGACCCAAAATGGCGGCGTCTGCGGGTCGCACATGGTGTGCTGGGGGGTCTGGGGAGCGCTAGGACCGCGCGGAGCTCCCTCACTGCGAGCGCCAGGGCCACGGGCGCTAGGACCGCGCGGAGCTCCCTCGCCGGGGACAGCGGTGGTCGGGGCCCAAGTAGGTGGCGCCGGCGGGTCAGGCGTGGGGCCGCGAGCGCAAGGAGCGCGAGGAGCTCCCTCACCGGGGACAGCGGTGGTCGGGGTCCAAGTAGGTGGCGCCGGCGGGTCAGGCGTGGGGCGCGGGACGGGGGTGAGGGTGGCGTTCGGGACGCGAAAAACCCCCTCCTCTCCGTGGAGAGTGTTGGCCGGGACCCAAAGCGGGAGCGCCGGCGGCGGGTCGTACATGGACTGCGGGGAGGGGGGTTGGGGGGGGCGTGCAGGGCTCCCAGTTCTCCCGGGGCCGCGGTGGTCAGGACCCAGAGCAGCTGCGCCTGCGGGTCGTACAAGGCGTGCTGGGGGGGTTGGGAGGCATAGACTGGTTGTAGGGCTCCCTGTGGCCCCGGGACAGCGGCGACCTCGCGGGATCGGCACACCACCGCATAATGGCCCTTTTTCCCGCAGCTTTTGCAGATGGCTGCGCAGGCCGGGCAGTGCTGTCGGGGGTGTTTCGCCTGGCCGCAGAAATAACAGCGGGCGCCCCCGGTGCGACTCAGCGTTTGGGTGTCCGGGGGGGTAGGGGGTTTGCCGCGACGGGTACGTACGGGGCCCAATGGCCTGCCGCGCGGTCGGGGCCATAGGCGCGGGTATTACGCGCGGCCACGTCTAGGGAGGCTGCTAGGGCCCGGGCCTCTGAGAGTCCAAGCGACTCTTTTTCTAGAAGTCTTTGGCGGATTTGGGAGGATTGCATACCTGCCACAAAAGCGTCGCGCATTAACATGTCCGTATGTTCATTTGCATTCACCGACGGGCAGCTGCAGGCTCGTCCCAAAATCAGCAGCGCGGCGTAGAACTCGTCCATCGATTCTCCGGGAGCTTGCCGTCTTGTCGCGAGCTGGTAGCGAGCGTAGATTTGGTTAACTGGGCGAACGTAGAGATTTCTCAGTGCTGTGAACGCCGTCTGGAAATCGTCGGTGTCTTCAATGAGGGTGAAAATCTCCGTGCTCACCCTCGAGTGCAGGACCTGCAGTTTTTGTTCGTCTGAGACTCGGCCTGTGGTCGATCTGATGTAGGCCTCGAAGCAAGTCTGCCAGTGTTTGAAGGCTGCTGCCGCATTCACTGCGTGGGGGCTGATCCTCAGGCATTCTGGAATGATCCTGAGCTCCATAGTCCTTTTTAGGCACACTTAATAAATTGTAGAGCACAAAGACTCGGTGAGACGAATAGAGTGAAGTCGATGAGGCTTTATTAAGCGTGTCTGTTCCCCAGCAAGCCGATAGTAAACTGGCCTGCGGGGGAAGACACCGGCTTCTTATACTTCGCCTTCAGGGCGGAGCTTGAGGTCAACGGCCAACCAGGACCCGGGATCTGTCAGCCAATGACATTAGGGCTTCCAGACCCACATGACCCCCAATACATACTACCACACACAATCTCCCTCATCCCCTCTCCCACCTGCACACACTCCCTCACCCCCGCTCCAACCTGCACACTCTCCCTCACCCCCCTCCCACCTGCATACTCTCCCTCATCCCCCCTCCCACCTGCACACTCTCCCTCATCCCCCCTCCCACCTGCACACTCTCCTTCACCCCCTCCTACCTGCACACTATCCCTCATCCCCCTCCCACCTGCACACTCTCCCTCACCCCCTCCCACCTGCACACTCTCCCTCATCCCCCCTCCCACCTGCACACTCTCCCAACCCCCCTCCCACCTGCACACTCTCCCCCCCCCACCTGCACACTCTCCCTCACCCCCTCCCTCCTGAACACTCTCCCACATCCCCCCTCCCACCTGCACACTCTCCCTGATCCCCCCTCCCACCTGCACACTCTCCCTCATCCCCTCACCCACCTGCACACTCTCCCTCACCTCCCTCCCACCTGCACACTCTCCCCCCCCACCTGCACACTCTCCCTCCCCCCCTCCCCCACCTGCACACTCTCCCTCACCCACCTCCCACCTGCACACTCTCCCACCCCCCCTACCTGCACGCTCTCCCTCATCCCCCCTCCCTCCTGCACACTCTCCCCCCAAACTGCACACTCTCCCTCACCACCCCTCCCACCTGCACACTCTCCCACCCCCCCCACCTGCACACTCTCCCTCAACCGCCTCCCACCTGCAAACTCTCCCTCATCCCCCCTCCCACCTGCACACTCTCACACCCACCCCCACCTGCACACTCTCCCTCACCACCCCTCCCAACTGCACACTCTCACCCCCCTCCCACCTGCACACTCTCCCACACAACCCCTCCCACCTGCAGACTCTCCCTCACCCCCCTCCCACCTGCACACTATCCCACACACCCCCTCCCACCTGCACACTCTCCCTCATCCCCCCTCCCACCTGCACACTCTCCCACCCCCCCCACCTGCACACTCTCCCTCAGCCCCCTCCCACCTGCACACTCTCCCACACCCCCCTCCCACCTGCACACTCTCCCCCCACACACTCTCCCTCACCCCCCCTCCCAGCTGCACACTCTCCCCCCCACACTCTCCCTCACCCCCCCTCCCACCTGCACACTCTCCCACCCCCCACCCTCCTGCACACTCTCCCTCACCCCCCTCCCAACTGCACACTCTCCCTCATCCCCCCTCCCACCTGCACACTCTCCCACCCCCCTCCAACCTGCACACTCTCCCACCCCCCCTCCCACCTGCACACTCTCCCACCCCCACTCCCACCTGCACACTCTCCCACCTGCACACTCTCCCTCACCCCCCTCCCACCTGCACACTCTCCCACCGCCCTCCCTCCTGCACACTCTCCCTCACACCCCTCCCACCAGCACATTCTCCCACCCCCCCTCCCACCAGCACACTCTCCCACCCCCCTCCCACGTGCACACTCTCCCTCACCACCCCTCCCACCTGCACACTCTCCCACCCCCCCACCTGCGCACTCTCCCACCCCCCCTCCCATCTGCACACACTCCCTCATCCCCCTCCCACCTGCACACTATCCCACCCCCCTCCCATCTGCACACTCTCACTCACCCCCTCCCACCTGCACACTCTCCCTCACCCCCCTCCCACCTGCACACTCTCCCTCATCCCCCCTCCCACCTGCACACTCTCTCACCCCCTCTCACCTGCACACTCTCACTCACCCCCTCCCACCTGCACACACTGCCTCACCCCCTCCCACCTGCACACTCTCCCTCATCCCCCCTCCCACCTGCACACTCTCACTCACCCCCTCCCACCTGCACACACTCACTCACCCCCTCCCACCTGCACACTCTCCCTCAGCCCCCCTCCCACCTGCACACTCTCCCACACACCCCCTCCTACCTGCACACTCTCCCTCACCCCCCTCCCAACTGCACACTCTCCCTCATCCCCCCTCCCACCTGCACACTCTCCCACCCCCCTTCCAACTGCACACTCTCCCACCCCCTCCCACCTGCACACTCTCCCTCACTCCCCTCCCACCTGCACACTCTCCCACTCCCCCCCTCCCATCTGCAGACTCTCCGTCACCCCCCTCCCACCTGCACACTCTCCCACACACCCCCTCCCACCTGCAGACTTTCCCACACACCCCCTCCCACCTGCACACTCTCCCTCATCCCCCCTCCCTCCTGCACACTCTTCCCCCCCCCCACCTGCACACTCTCCCTCAGCCCCCTCCCACCTGCACACTCTCCCACACCCCCCTCCCACCTGCACACGCTCCCACCCCCCACCCTCCTGCACACTCTCCCTCACCCCCCTCCCACCGGCACACTCTCCCTCATCCCCCTCCCCACCTGCACACTCTCACCCCCCCCCCTCCCACCTGCACATTCTCGCTCATCGCCCCCCCCCCCCCACCTGCACACTCGCCTTCATCCCGCCACGCAACTGCACACTCCCTCATCCCCCTCCCACCTGCACACTCTCCCTCATCCCCCCTCCCACCTGCACACTCTCCCTCATCCCCTCTCCCACCTGCACACTCTTCCTCACCCCCGCTCCAACCTGAACACTCTCCCTCACCCCCCTCCCACCAGCACACTCTCCCTCATCCCCCCTCCCACCTGCACACTCTCCCTCATCCCCCCTCCCACCTTCACACTCTCCCTCACCCCCCTCCCACCTGCACACTCTCCGTCATCCCCCTCCCACCTGCACACTCTGCCTCACCCCCCTCCAACCTGCACACTCTCCCTCATCCCCCCTCCCACCTGCACACTCTCCCAACCCCCCTCCCACCTGCACACTCTCCCCCCCACATGCACACTCTCCCACACCCCCTCCCTCCTTCACACTCTTCACACACCCCCTCCCACCTGCACACTCACCCTCAGCCCCCTCCCACCTGCACTCTCTCCCTCATCCCCTCTCCCACCTGCACACTCTCCCTCACACCCCTCCCACCTGCACACTCTCCCCCCCCACCTGCACACTCTCCCTCACCCCCCTCCCCCACCTGCACACTCTCCCTCACCCCCCCCCACCTGCACACTCTCCCCCCCCACCTGCACACTCTCCCTCATCCCCCCTCCCTCCTGCACACTCTCCCCCCCACCTGCACACTCTCCCTCACCACCCCTCCCACCTGCACTCTCCCACCCCCCCACCTGCACACTCTCCCTCACCCCCCTCCCACCTGCACACTCTCCCTCATCCCCCCTCCCACCTGCACACTCTCCCTCATCCCCCCTCCCACCTGCACACTCTCCCTCACCACCCCTTCCAACTGCACACGCTCCCCGCCCCCCCCCCACCTGCACGCTCTCCCTCACCCTCCTCTCACCTGCACACTCTCCCACACACCCCCTCCCACCTGCAGACATTCCCACACACCCCCTCCCACCTGCACACTCTCCCTCATGCCCCCTCCCTCCTGCACACTCTCCCACCCCCCCTCCCACCTGCACACTCCCCCCCCCCCACACTCTCCCTCACCCCCCCTCCCACCTGCACACTCTCCCACCCCCCACCCTCCTGCACACTCTCCCTCACCCCCCTCCCACCGGCACACTCTCCCTCATCCCCCTCCCCACCTGCATACTCTCACACACCCCCTCCCACCTGCACACTCACCCTCAGCCCCCTCCCACCTGCACTCTCTCCCTCATCCCCTCTCCCACCTGCACACTCTCCCTCACACCCCTCCCACCTGCACACTCTCCCCCCCCACCTGCACACTCTCCCTCACCCCCCTCCCCCACCTGCACACTCTCCCTCACCCCCCCCACCTGCACACTCTCCCCCCCCACCTGCACACTCTCCCTCATCCCCCCTCCCTCCTGCACACTCTCCCCCCCACCTGCACACTCTCCCTCACCACCCCTCCCACCTGCACTCTCCCACCCCCCCACCTGCACACTCTCCCTCACCCCCCTCCCACCTGCACACTCTCCCTCATCCCCCCTCCCACCTGCACACTCTCCCTCATCCCCCCTCCCACCTGCACACTCTCCCTCACCACCCCTTCCAACTGCACACGCTCCCCGCCCCCCCCCACCTGCACGCTCTCCCTCACCCTCCTCTCACCTGCACACTCTCCCACACACCCCCTCCCACCTGCAGACATTCCCACACACCCCCTCCCACCTGCACACTCTCCCTCATGCCCCCTCCCTCCTGCACACTCTCCCACCCCCCCTCCCACCTGCACACTCCCCCCCCCACACTCTCCCTCACCCCCCCTCCCACCTGCACACTCTCCCACCCCCCACCCTCCTGCACACTCTCCCTCACCCCCCTCCCACCGGCACACTCTCCCTCATCCCCCTCCCCACCTGCATACTCTCCCACCCCCCCTCCCACCTGCACTCTCCCTCACCCCCCCTCCCACCTGCCCACTTTCCTTCATCCCGCCACTCGCCTGCACACTCTCCCTCATCCCCCCTCCCACCTGCACACTCTCTAACCCCCCCTTCCCACCTGCACACTCTCCCTCATCCCCCCTCCCACCTGCACACTCTCGCCTCCCCCCCCACCTGCACACTCTCCCACACCCCCCCTCCCACCTACACACTCTCCCTCAGCCCCCTCCCACCTGCACACTCTCCCACACACACCCTCCCACCTGCACACTCTCCCTCATCCTCCCTCCCTCCTGCACACTCTCCCCCCCACCTGCACACTCTCCCTCACCACCCCTCCCACCTGCACACTCTCCCACACCCCCTCCCACCTACGCCCTCTCCCTCATCCCCCCTCCCACCTGCACACACTCCCTCACCCCCCTCCCACCTGCACACTGTTCCACACACACCCTCCCACCTGCGCACACTCTCCCACCCCCCTCCCACCTGCACAATCCCCCTCACACCCCCTCCCACCTGCACACTCTTCCTCACCCCCCCTCCCACCTGCACACTCTTCCTCACCCCCCTCCCACCTGCACACTCTCCCTCATCCCCCCTCCCACCTGCACACTCTCCCTCATCCCCTCTCCCACCTGCACACTCTTCCTCACCCCCGCTCCAACCTGCACACTCTCCCTCACCCCCCTCCCACCTGCACACTCTCCCTCATCCCCCCTCCCACCTTCACACTCTCCCTCACCCCCTCCCACCTGCACACTCTCCCTCATCCCCCTCCCACCTGCACACTCTGCCTCACCCCCTTCCAACCTGCACACTCTCCCTCATCCCCCCTCCCACCTGCACACTCTCCCAACTCCCCTCCCACCTGCACACTCTCCCCTCCCACCTGCACACTCTCCCACACCCCCTCCCTCCTTCACACTCTCCCACACACCCCCTCCCACCTGCACACTCTCCCTCAGCCCCCTCCCACCTGCACTCTCTCCCTCATCCCCTCTCCCACCTGCACACTCTCCCTCACACCCCTCCCATCTGCACTCTCCCCCCCACCTGCACACTCTCCCTCACCCCCCTCCCCCACCTGCACACTCTCCCTCACCCCCCCCCACCTGCACACTCTCCCTCATCCCCCCTCCCTCCTGCACGCTCTCCCCCCCACCTGCACACTCTCCCTCACCACCCCTCCCATCTGCACACTCTCCCACCCCCCCACCTGCACACTCTCCCTCACCCCCCTCCCACCTGCACACTCTCCCTCATCCCCCCTCCCACCTGCACACTCTCCCCGCCCCCCCCCACCTGCACACTCTCCCTCACCCCCCTCCCACCTGCACACTCTCCCACACACCCCCTCCCACCTGCAGACTTTCCCACACACACCCTCCCACCTGCACACTCTCCCTCATCCCCCCTCCCTCCTGCACACTCTCCCACCCCCCCCCCACCTGCACACTCTCCCTCAGCCCCCTCCCACCTGCACACTCTCCCACACACACCCTCCCCGCCCCCCCCACCTGCACACTCTCCCTCACCCCCCTCCCACCTGCACACTCTCCCACACACCCCCTCCCACCTGCCGATTTTCCCACACACACCCTCCCACCTGCACACTCTCCCTCATCCCCCCTCCCTCCTGCACACTCTCCCACCCTCCCCACCTGCACACTCTCCCTCACAACCCCTCCCACCTGCACACTCTCCCTCAGCCCCCTCCCACCTGCACACTCTCCCCCCCACACTCTCCCTCACCCCCCCTCCCACCTGCACACTCTCCCACCCCCCACCCTCCTGCACACTCTCCCTCACCCACCTCCCACCGGCACACTCTCCCACATCCCCCTCACCACCTGCACACTCTCACACCCCCCTCCCACCTGCACACTCTCCCTCATCGCCCCCCCACCTGCACACTCTCCTTCATCCCCCCACCCACCTGCACACTCTCCCTCATCCCCCTCCCCACCTGCACACTCTCACCCCCCCCCCTCCCACCTGCACATTCTCGCTCATCGCCCCCCCCCCCCCACCTGCACACTCGCCTTCATCCCGCCACGCAACTGCACACTCCCTCATCCCCCTCCCACCTGCACACTCTCCCTCATCCCCCCTCCCACCTGCACACTCTCCCTCATCCCCTCTCCCACCTGCACACTCTTCCTCACCCCCGCTCCAACCTGAACACTCTCCCTCACCCCCCTCCCACCAGCACACTCTCCCTCATCCCCCCTCCCACCTGCACACTCT
This sequence comes from Scyliorhinus torazame, assembly GCF_047496885.1. NCBI lineage: Eukaryota > Metazoa > Chordata > Chondrichthyes > Carcharhiniformes > Scyliorhinidae > Scyliorhinus > Scyliorhinus torazame. The sequence goes on along the minus strand of NC_092708.1, from coordinate 341,585,862 downwards.
CCCTCATCCCCCCTCCCACCTTCACACTCTCCCTCACCCCCCTCCCACCTGCACACTCTCCGTCATCCCCCTCCCACCTGCACACTCTGCCTCACCCCCCTCCAACCTGCACACTCTCCCTCATCCCCCCTCCCACCTGCACACTCTCCCAACCCCCCTCCCACCTGCACACTCTCCCCCCCACATGCACACTCTCCCACACCCCCTCCCTCCTTCACACTCTTCACACACCCCCTCCCACCTGCACACTCACCCTCAGCCCCCTCCCACCTGCACTCTCTCCCTCATCCCCTCTCCCACCTGCACACTCTCCCTCACACCCCTCCCACCTGCACACTCTCCCCCCCCACCTGCACACTCTCCCTCACCCCCCTCCCCCACCTGCACACTCTCCCTCACCCCCCCCCACCTGCACACTCTCCCCCCCCACCTGCACACTCTCCCTCATCCCCCCTCCCTCCTGCACACTCTCCCCCCCACCTGCACACTCTCCCTCACCACCCCTCCCACCTGCACTCTCCCACCCCCCCACCTGCACACTCTCCCTCACCCCCCTCCCACCTGCACACTCTCCCTCATCCCCCCTCCCACCTGCACACTCTCCCTCATCCCCCCTCCCACCTGCACACTCTCCCTCACCACCCCTTCCAACTGCACACGCTCCCCGCCCCCCCCCCACCTGCACGCTCTCCCTCACCCTCCTCTCACCTGCACACTCTCCCACACACCCCCTCCCACCTGCAGACATTCCCACACACCCCCTCCCACCTGCACACTCTCCCTCATGCCCCCTCCCTCCTGCACACTCTCCCACCCCCCCTCCCACCTGCACACTCCCCCCCCCCCACACTCTCCCTCACCCCCCCTCCCACCTGCACACTCTCCCACCCCCCACCCTCCTGCACACTCTCCCTCACCCCCCTCCCACCGGCACACTCTCCCTCATCCCCCTCCCCACCTGCATACTCTCACACACCCCCTCCCACCTGCACACTCACCCTCAGCCCCCTCCCACCTGCACTCTCTCCCTCATCCCCTCTCCCACCTGCACACTCTCCCTCACACCCCTCCCACCTGCACACTCTCCCCCCCCACCTGCACACTCTCCCTCACCCCCCTCCCCCACCTGCACACTCTCCCTCACCCCCCCCACCTGCACACTCT